>NC_056615.1:27160754-27385754 GCF_018340385.1 Cyprinus carpio | reverse complement strand
TTTCAGTTAGTAATTTTAGTACTTCAGCTCAAACTTATTTGATGCTAAAAATATTATGTTAATTTATATTTATATAAGAAATAAATATTAGATAAAAATTTCCTGTAAACTAAATTGATATTAGAAATGTTGCCATCCAATAGTTATTTTATTTTAGCTTTATTTCAGTTAACAAATATTTTAAATAATTTGTTTAATTTTGATTGAACTTTTCAGTCAGCAATTTTAGTGCTTCAAATTAAACTGAATAAAATTTATTTATATTATTATTTATATAAAATGTAAATATTATAAGAAAAAGTAGTAAACGGATATTAGAAATATTGTCATTTGGGTTAATTTTTTCATTTAATATTTGTAATTTATTTTAGCTTTAATTTCGATTTCTTTTTTAGATTTTTGTTTGTTTAGTTGGTGAGATTAGTTGAGTAGAAGATGGGAAACTAAAGGATGATTAAGTGAAGAATCCTTTGCTGTGCTGTGTGTTTTTTTTTGTGTGTGTGTTCAGGTCGGCCGGTGTGTCCCTGAGCTCATGTTTGGCTGTGTTTATTTATTTATGTTTGGTTTTTTTTGTGTTTGTTGTATGTTTGTTTGTGTTGTTGTAGTAGGTTGTTGTGTTTGATTTGTTTTGTTTTATATCAGGTTAGTCTGTGAGCTGTGGATCAAACATATAAAACACACACACACACACACAGCTGTGGCTCTGATTACCTTGATAACAGCAGGAGCACTAGCAGATGTGCACATTCACCATTCATGAGAGAGAGTGACGTCACATCTGAACAGATTTAATCAGGGACTCGTCATCATGAAAACGCATCATGAGCCCTTTCCACATTTCCAGGATCCTCAAATATGATCTTTGCATTCTCATTTGCTCCAATAGCGCAAAAAAAATCCACAATGGCATTGCCATGAATTGCCAAAATATATAGAGATTGATTACAGTCATCAGACGAGAGAAAAACTCATCAAATTTAGATATTCTTTTAGCAGCTGTATTAGAAAAAAAACACCTGGCAGTGTTAACTTTTTTTTTTTTTTTTTTTGAAGTGTGGAAACATCGCCATAAGCATGAAAAACAGGTCTGAGGTGAAAGCAGAGAATGTGAGAAACAAAACGTCTTTATTGAAATATAAAAAGACATTTGTATGAGGCTTCAGGTGATTGGGACATATACTGTATATATATACTGCTATTCAAAAGAGTGGGGTCAGTGAATTAATACTTTTATTCCTCAATTATGCATTAAATCGATCAAAAAATACACTAAAGGCATTTATAATGTAGCAAAAGATTTCTATTTGAAACAATGGCTGTTCTTTTGAACTTTCTGTTCATCTGTGAATCCTGAAAAATAAAATGCTTCACAGTTTCCACAGAAATATTGTGCAGCACAACTGTTTTCAACATTGATAATAATCATAAATGTTTCTTGAGCAGCAAATCAGCATATTAGAATGATTTCTGAAGATCATGTGACATGTGATCATGAGTAATGATGCTGAAAATACAGCTTTGATCACAGGAATATATTTCATTTTAACACAGATTCACATAGAAAACAGCCATTTTAAAATTATAATAATATTTCACAATATTGCTGATTTTACTGTATGTTTTGATTGAATAAATGCAGGCTTGGTGAGCAGTTTGACTTCATTCAAAAAATCTCATCGACCCCAAATTTTTGAGCAGTAGTTTATGAGTTTAGCTTGTTTAATTATTAAATTACAATTTAATTGTTCGATTTCAGTCACGTTGTATTTTAACTCAACATATAATGTTTCAAATCTTTTGAAAATTACATTTCTGTTGATGATAATCTAATCATCATAATATATGACCTCAGAAAACATTTCACCAGACAAAAACATTTCAGATTGATTGATTGGTTGGAAGATTGTTGTGTTTCTGTCTAAAATGAGCCATCATTTTTTGTAGTCCATGGCAGTTAATGATGTAGAGTGTGTGTGTGTGTGTGTGTGTGTGTGTGTGTGTGTGTGTGTGTGTGTGTGTGTGTGTGTGTGTGTGTGTGTGTGTGTGTGTGCTGCTGTTGCCTTGACCTGCACAGATTGAGGAGTGACCCAGACCTCCGCAGTGAAGATGCAGAGAAACCAATCCAATCTCCTGTCTCTGCGTGCGTGCGTGCGTGTGTGTGTGTGTGTGCGTGCGTGTGTGTGTGTGTGTGTGTGTGTGTGGTGAGCTCAGAGCTCGAATGTCAACATATAGATTCAGTCACAGACCTCACCATATTCAGAGTCGATCATAACTGATAATGCTGAATGAGTCTTCTTCCTCTCATATGCGTTCACTGTGTGTTTAGCTGTAGTCTGTAGACAGTGAAGTAAATCTGATGAAATCTCTTGTTGGGGACATTTGAGGATGTGAGATATAAACTCTCAATTCAGGTTTTTTTTTCTTTCTTTCTTTCTTTCTTTCTTTTTTTCTTTTTTTTTTCATTTAAATAAATTAAAAAAAGATTAAAGTTATAAAATTTTTATATTTGGAATTTATTTATTTGGACTTTTTTTCTCAGGATTGTAGGGCCCTGTGAAATGCATTGTTTTCCCAAAATCCATTATTTTTTTTTTTTTTTAAATTCCATTTCTTTTTTTTTTCTTTTTTGCTTAAATTTTTCTAAATTTCATTTTTTTTTCTGTTTTCATTTTTATTGACACTTAATAATAGTTACATTAAATTTTATTAATCAAAAAGCATGTCTAATTAATGGAAATCATCAAACTTATAAATCATGAAACTTGAAAAATTTAACAGCAATTTATTAAAATTTTAAATTTATTATTAATTTTTTTTTTTTTCTCTCAAATTATGTTTTATTACAACTGTGTTTTTAGTTTTCATTCCATTTTTATGGTTTAATTAAATTTTAACAATCAGTCGCATATAAATGATGGGCATAGAACAATAAAAATTAAACCAATAAATAGTTCTGCACTTCAGGAGTTTATGGTTAAAACAGAAGAAACGTGTGATTATTCCTTGTTTAAATAATAATATTGTTGTTATTATTAGTATTTCATTTCCAGCGATATCATCAACTTGAATGCACAGATACTATTTGAACTGAACTGACGGTTACATGACTGAATCAATAATGAACTGACTTTAACTGAAAATTGAGTGTTTATTGGTTTGCGTTATTACACAGTATTTTGTCTTATTGAATACTTTAAAGCTGCTTTGACACAATCTGTATTGTTAAAAGCGCAATATAAATAAAGATGACTTGACTTGGTGCTATTATTGCATTGAGTAGTATATCTGTCACAATTTCTTCAAGTTAGACTGAACTTTTATTTTGACGGGTTGCTGTGAAGAACTTGTATATGTATGACGGTAATCAGTTTGTACAGTATACGAGGTCATTTGCTGATTTTGTTTCTGTCAGTGGATCAGAGCAGATGCATTTTAATGCATCCAACTTATTTTTGTATACAAGTTCACCTGAAGTTCATTTGCAGTGCCACTAACGCTGAGTTGCATCGAGAATCGTTTAGGAATCACATTGTGACTCTTTGAATCAAAACTGAATTGAACTGTGAGGCTCTGGTTTGTGAGCTGTGAAGGTCTGTCAGTTAAGGATAAATATGGCTTTATTTCAGTCTCTGGGAACACAAACACACCAGCAGAAGCGTCTTCACAGCAGCAGATGTTCATGTTCTGATGGTCAGATCGTGACCTGTCCTCTCCTGGTCTGTGAGTTAAGGATGATATACTGAGAAGACGTGGGCGTATGAGAGTATGACATGTAGGACATGTATCATCTGTCTTCATCCCTCAGCAGCATGTGGAGAGTAAAGTGTGCGGTTTGATCCTTTCTGCCTCACTGTGTAAACTCCTGACCTTTAAAACAAAGCTGATCACAAGGGTGGGACGTTCACATTCCTGCAGACAGACGGCGGCCAAGAGAGAGCAAAGGATCGTGGGAGAGGGACAGAGACAGGAATAGAGTAGAGAAGACTTCTTTCAGTAACTCATACTGCAGCAATAAAGATGTCTGATCCAGAAACACGCTTCATAGTTTAACATATGAATTATTGTCACACTGTTTCCCACAAGCCTGCTGCACCACTGCTAGTGTAGTATTATATATCAGTTATTTTAATATCATTGAGAATTTGTCTATTGTTTAATGTTTGTTTAAAGTTTTAGTAATTTTGTTTTTTGACATTTTTATTATTGTTTCTTTAAAAATATTTCTATAGTTTCTATTCTTTTATTGTATTTTTAGTTTATTTTAGTACATAATAGTAACTACTAGTAAACTGTAGTTTAAACTAAATGGAAATGAGAAATGTTCCATATATACAGTATTCATATACACAATATTGTCTTCACACACACACACACATGTATGTGTGTGTGTATACATAAGTATGTGTACTGTATATGTTTACTGTGTGTGTAATGTTTTTAGATGTTGGCATTTTATTAGGTTGTTTATATATATATATATATATATATATTATATATATATATATATATATACGTATATATATATATATATATATATATATATATATATAAATTGAATGATTTATTTTTATTAAATTTTTAGTTCAGTGTAAGTTTATTTATTTACACTTATTTCTTAATTTTAGATCGCTTTTCACTTAATTTTAGTGCATTAATGTATTTCTGTTATTTACCAAGTCAATAGTTCTAAATATTTCAGGGGTTTTTTTTTTCTTCCCCAGATTTACTTTATCGAGTGCTTTTTTTTTTTTTTTTTTTTCAGCTTTTTAGTTATCAATAATAACCCTCTGTTGCACAAAGTAAGATGAACGTCTTTGGACATATACTGTAGTTGTAAAATTCTGCTAAATGAATAAATGTAAAGTTAAATTACTATAAATTGGTATTAAAGGGATACTCCATCCCGAAATTAAAATTTAGTCATTAATCACTTACCCCCGTGTCGCTCTAAACCTGTAATATACTGTATTCATCTTCAGAACACAATTTAAGATATTTCTGATGAAAACACAATTTAAGATATTTGAACACAATTTAAGATATTTACTGTCCCATAGACTGCCAAATAAATAACAAAAATAAGGACTTTATTCAACAATTCCTCTCCTCTGTGTCTCTCCAAATCAGATGAAATTGAGCCATCTGCGTACTGCTCAGATTTGCCAAAATGGTGCTATGCTGATTTGGAGAGACACAGAGGAGAGGAATTGTTGAATAATGTTTTCTTCATGTACAAAAAGTATTCTCATCGCTTCATAATGTTACGGTTGAATCACTGATGGCAGATGGAGTATTCTGACGATGCTTTTCATACTTTTCTGGACCTTGACACTGTTATTTATTTGGCAGTCTATATGGACAGTCTCCCGGTTTTCATCCAAAAATATCTTAAATTGTGTTCCGAAGGCGGAACAAAGCTTTTACGGGTTTGGAACGACATGGGGGTAAGTGATTAATGACAACATTTTCATTTTAGGATGGAGCATCCCTTTAAATATGTTGTTTTCTTTTATTTTAATGTCATGCACTGATCAGTCTGCGCAGCGCTGCTTTAAGTCGCATAAAGTTTACATTGTTCAGAACCTTCAGGATAACCACGCCCCTCTCTGTCTAACAGCCATATGCCCCGCCCCCTCATCCGATGGCTCCGCCCAGTCCAGGAAGCAGCAGCTGTGGTCAGAGTGCAGTGGAGCAGTTTAGCAAAACCAACCTGTACATACGAGGACTTCCTCCTGGAACCACAGACCAGGACCTCATCAGACTCTGCCAGCCGTGAGTGTGTACACACACACACACACACACACACGTGCACACACACTTTCACACTCTGAAGGTCAACTGAAAGCCCCCTGCACTGCCGAAATGTGCAGTATACTATGGAAGCCTGTTTCAGTCATGGAATAAAGATAATTGCAACTTTTTATCTCTTTTTATTCTTTTTAACAGAATTGTGAGAGATAAACTCGGAAATATGACTTTCTCACAATTCCTAGTTTACAGCTTGCAATTATGACATTTTTTTCTTGCAAAAATGGGTTTACATCTTGCCATTCTTAATTTTTATCTCAATTCAATTAAAAAAAAATTTTTCTCAGTTATGAGTTTGCATCTCACAATTCAGAATATTTATTGCAATTCTTTTTTTTTATTATGAGTTTCCATGTTAGAATTGTTTTTCTCCGCAGTGGAATAAAAAAAAACTTTTTTCTTGCAATTCAGAGTTTTCTTGCAATTCTGAAAAACATCTCACAATTCTCAAATGATCGCAATTCTGAGTTTACATTTCACAATTCTGAATTTTCTTGCAATTCTGAATATACGTCTTGCAATTCTGACTTTCTTTATAATTGAGTTTACATCTCGCAATTCTGATTTTTTCTTGCAATTCTGACTTTTTTTATAATTGAGTTAACATCTCACAATTCTGACTTTTCTCATAATTCTGAAATTATTCTTGCAATTCTGAATTTTTCTCACACTTTTTTATTTTATAGCTCTAGATTCAAAATTTTGTCTCACAACTGAGTGAAAAACTCTGTGGCAGACACAGGCTCCTGTAATAATCAGCCAGAGCACACTGTGTGCTGTATCCCACAATGCCGTTTCCAGCGTGTCATCAAGCATGATTTTAATTGAATCGCGGGATGTGTTCAGTAATTCTGAGCGCTTCACTAACACACACGCTGCAGTCTGCTGTGCAGTTTTATTATGGTCAGCAGCTTCAGAGGCTCTGATGTCATGCTTCGCTATTTTTAGATCATAGAAACAGGAAGTTCTGTATGTTATGTTTGTGTAGGTAAAGTTTACTCTTCCACTTTTAATGAGACCAAGAGTGATGATACTCAGAAACGCCTGCCTCACTGTCCCCACAGACCAACACACACACACACACACACACACACACGGTGTCCCAGCGGACACAAACAGTATGTCTGTAATGAGATGTGCTGATGGCACACACACCCCCCTTGAGGACAGGCTGTGTTTGGAGCTTAGAGGCATGTTCACACACACAAAAAAAAACAAACATTTGGAAATATTTTTCCTATAGAATGATGTTGATGGGTATGTTTTTTGTGTTATGACAGAACATTGTGATTTTTTATTTTAGTTATTTTGTGCTTTTGTCTTTATTATTATTATTATTATTATTATTATTATTATTATTATTATTATTACTAATACTAATACTATTTTAGTATTGTTTATATTATTGTTTTATTTTATTGTATTTTATTTATTTATTTATTTATTTATTTATTTATTTATTTATTTATTTATTTATTTATTTATAAACCTTTTGTTTCAGTTTTGATTTATTTTAGTGCTTCAGCATATTTCAGTTAGTTGCCTAGGCAACTTTTTGTTGTTGTTTGTTAGTTTGTTACTTTTAACTTTTGCTTAATTTTACTTAATTTACTTTACTTTTAAATTTTAACTTTTAACTTTTTAATCTCAAGTATAAACTGTATATGCACATGTGTAAACTGTATAAAATACTCACCGTTTTTTGTCTTTTTTTTTTTTTTTTTTTTTTTTTTTTTTTTTTTAAATGTCTGGTTATGTTTATGATTTCTGTCCTCACAGTTTTGGGAACATTGTGTCTACTAAGGCCATCCTGGACTGTGTCTAATATGGGTGTAATGGTAAAAATGTTTTTATTATTTTATTATGTAATGATGTTTTTATGGTTTTATTATATAATGATAAACCACTCATGTGGCAGTTGAACTAGGAATGAGCTTCATCTAGATGTTTTCTGGTGGTTTTGGTTTGAATATATTTAGTGTTTGAGGTTCAGAGACGGTGACTGAAGAGCTGAAGTCTGTAAAACACATTCATCATCATCTTCAGCGGTGCGTTTACTGTCTGCTGTGAGAGATGTTCATCATTGTCACTTATGTGTAGATGTTTATGATTGATCATCTGTCAGTTTTGTTATTGAAGGGATGTTTTATCGGTTTCTTCAGCATCTCGCAGCAGGAATTTTATGATGTTGTGCTCTTGTTTGAATATGTCCTGTGTATCAGGGTTATTATAGTTAATTAAATCCTTTAAAAAGTTGTAAATATATATATATATATATATATATATATATATATATATATATATATATATAGCTATATCTATATATATATACAAGAACATTTTATATATATATATATATATATATATTATATATATATATATACATATACATATACAGTACAGGTCAAAAGTTTGGAAACATTACTATTTTTAATGTTTTTGAAAAGAAGTTTCTTCTGCTCATCAAGCCTGCATTTATTTGATCAAAAATACAGAAAAAACAGTAATATTGTGATATATTATTTACAATTTAAAATAATTGTTTTTAAATTTATTATACTTTAAATTATCATTTATTTCTGTGATGCAAAGCTGAATTTTTAGGATCATTATCACATGATCCCTTTAGAAATCATTCTAATATATGATGATTCATTATCAAAGTTGGAAACAGTTCTGCTGCTTATATTTTTTTCAGAACATGTGATACTTTTTTTAGGATACTTTGATGAATAAAAAAGTATTAAAAAAAAAAAAAAAAAAAAAAGAGGCTATATTTTTAAAATATAAATATTTTGTAATAACTATATACACTACTGGTCAGTGATTTGGGGTCAGTATTTTTTTTTTCTTTTTTTTTTAATAAAATCAATACTTTTATTCAGCAAGGATGTGTTAAATTGATAAAAAGTGATAGTAAGAAAAATATATTATTAGAATATATATTATTAGAATTTTTTTTTTTTTTTTTGAATAAATGCAGTTCTTTTTAACCTTTATTCATCAAATATTATTAGACAGCAGAACTGTTTCCAGCACTCATAATAAATCAGAATATTAGAATGATTTCTAAATGATCATGTGATAGACTGGATGTTACATGTGACACTGAAGGCTGGAGTAATGATGCTGAAAAATTCAGCTTTGGCATCACAGGAACAAATTATTTTTTAAAGTATATTCAAATAGAAAACTATTATTTTAAATTGTAATAAATATATCACAATATTACATTTTTTTCTGTATTTTTGATCAAATAAATGCAGGCTTGATGAGCAGAAGAGACTTCTTTCAAAAACATTAAAAATAGTAATGTTTCCAAACTTTTGACCTGTACTGTGTGTATATATATAAAAATTAAACTTAAGTTACTGAACTTAAATGAAACTTATTAAATTTTTTATTTCAACTACTTGTCTGGGCAACATTTCTCATTTTCATTTAGTTTAAATATAATAGAATAAAATAACTAAAACTAAAAATGAAAGAAAAATGACAAACAACTCAATTTAGAACAAACTCAATGTAAATGTACTGGTTCATTACTCCTGGATATATCATCTTAAATGTATTTTTTTATTTTTCCTTTTTTGCTTTTCATCTTTAGAGTTTGTGAAACCTTCATTATAAGTGTTTTGGAAACTATCTTCACTCAAATTGCTAGTCAATTTCACAAATAATTATAAAGAAACTGCAAGCAGCACACTGCATTAAACATGGAATTTAAGTATAAAAGACTAAAATGGTATTTTCTTGAACAGCATAATCTACTAAACTCTAGTATGTTTGATTTTCAACTTCATTATAATGTGAAATAGCATGCAGTATACTATGATAAACATTTAAATTGCAAACTGTAGATGTCGACACATGAACTTTTTAATTAAGCAAGTCACTTTTATTTATTGTGGAGCAAATAAATACACTTTAGAAGTTTTATTCTGTTTTGTGTGAAAAAAAAAAAAAATTGAATATAAGCTTGTAGTGCATTGCATTGATAAATACAGTATACAGTGTCCTAACTTTTTTTTGCACATTTTGGCAATTTTTTTCCGACATATAGAAAATTAGCATATTGTGCACTTTTTACATACTGCATACTTTAGAACTAGTGTGCATGCCAATAATATGCATCATAATTCCAACTAACCCGAGTTTCACATTCTTGTTTCATTAACTAGCCCTTCTACAATCCTTTTCTCAAATGTTTCACTCTTAAAAAACTTTCCGCTTGTATGATATTTTTTTCCTAGTGTGTCCGTGAGGAAGTATGTGAGGATTTGATCAGTGAAGAGGGTCATCTAACCTATTTTCTCTCTAATTAAACCTTCATCTCTCCTGGATAACGGGCCGCCGCTGACGGGCTTTAATCCAAAGACTGTGTGTGTGCATTCATTTAATCTGCCTGAAATTTTAATTAACACCGGTGTGACCCTTATCTGCTGATACAGCCCTGAGAATGAAGGTGTGACAGAAAATAAAAGGCGAGCAAGGGATTGTGGGAAAGCGCGATCGCTCATAAATATCTCATAACTCATTAATCAGGTTTGCGGGTTTCCTCTCGGCTCTCGTGCTGACGGATGAGGTCAGGAAAAATGAGGAACGCTTAGGAGGAAAGTGAAGTCGAAGGGTTGTTGCCATGGAGACGAATGGTTAAATGCAAGATTATTCCTGAGGGCCTTCAGGTGTTTCTCCAAAGCTGGTGGTGTGATAATGAAAAACACATTTAGTTTATCTAATTTTCTTTTCATATCTTTGAAAAGTGCAGTGGAATGGATTCTGATGGGTCTTGGTCTTCCTGAAAGATTGACTGCATTAAGACATGATCCGCTCATATCAGTGTGGTATGGGAACAGCTCCAGTCATGACTGCAAAGCCCTGCAGAGAGTTGTGCGCTTTAGCTGAGCGCATCTCAGGGTCTGCTCTCCCCTCTCTGCAGGACATCTACCTCAAACGCTGCAAAAGCAGAGCCTGTTAAAATAATCAAGGACTCCATTCACCCCCAGTAAACCATTCTTTCACTTTTGCTGCCATCTGGTAAGCGCTTCCGTAGCCCTGATGTCAAAAACTGAGGAGACTTAGGAGGAGTTTCTTCCCCCAGGCCATCAGGCTCCTAAACTCAAAACCAGCCTCTTAACATTCTTCATGTCTCCACTTAATATTCACTTATCAGTAAGATATTCATCATTCACTACCTCACATTGACATATGAAAGTGTCAACCTGTTTGCACATTTGGCCTCTCTGTACCTTCCTGTGTATCTTATATTTAAGACTAAAGTGTACTTTACTTTCATGCACATTATTTTTCCACTACAGTATACATCTCTTTATATATTTTTATTTTATTCTTATATTTTTATTGTTTACTTTTATTTCATTCTTTCATAGCTATATTTATGTATATTTTCATCTGTGTTGTATTCTTTAATCAATTGCAATGTCCATGGAGCGTACCTGACTCACATTTCACTGCTGGTTATATATGCTCTATATAATTGTGTATGTGACAAATAAAAATCTTGAATCTTGAATCTTGAATCTCATGGGTCAGGAGCCGGATTCTCCAGTATCATCTTATAGACACAACACGCAAAACCATTATTTTTCATACACTACACTCTTAAAAATAAAGGTTCTTTATTGGCATAAATGCTTCTATGAAGAACCCTGAGCTTCCATGGAACCTTTCAAATGCAGAAAAGGTTCTTTTTGGAACTCTTCACTAAAAGGTTCTTTGAACCAAAAAAGGTTCTTCTGTGGCATCACTGGAACCTTTAATTTTAAGAGTGCTTTCAGTGTTTTTTTTTTTAGGTTTTAGTCTATTTGGCCTTTCATGACATTCTGTTTCAGACTAGATGAAAGAAAACATCCAAAATATACATTTAAGTGTGGTTTTTGGATTTGTTTATTTATATTTATTGGATTTTTTTCTTTTCTTTCTCCATTCAGCAGCACACGCTTACACCAAAACTTACAGCTTTATTCTTGTCTATATTCTGAAGGTTTTTGGAGAAGGGTTTGTTCATATGTCATTTGCCTGCATGGTGTTATTTTGCCATTTATCTGTTTGGGTATTTATTTATAGGATTTAGATTTAAAATGAGTTTGTTTCTCCACGTCAGCAGCACATATACATCAAAATTTACTGTTTTATTCTGTTTAAGTGAGAGATTTATTCATATATCATTCACAATGATTTTACTATTGCGCTTTATCTATTTGCGTCTATAGATTTCAAATACAATATATATCTTCACAAGTATTTTTCTCCATCCAGCAGCACACACTTACACCAAAACGTGGTTTTATTCGTCTTATCTGTATTCTGAAGGTTTTTACTGTAGGGTTTGTCTGTATATCATTTGCTTGATTTTAAACATTTTATTCCTAAAAACATGGTGAAAATGTATTTTTCTCTGGTTGTTGACAGTATTTTCTAAATTTATGGAGTGATAAAAAGAAATCCAAAATCCCCTCAGTAAAAAAAAATTACCTCTATGTATGCAATTAGTTAATTCAAAAAAATGTTTGCAATTCTTAATGTAATCGATCAGTGGGGAGAAGTATGGTGAAATCTGTTAGTTATTTATGTTTACCTATGGGTGTCTTGCCTTACAGAAATTAAGAAATCTCTAAATATAAATTTCAAGAAGTTTGTAAGAATTAAGCTCTATACATTTCTTGAAAAAAAAAAAATCATAAGTTCTCAAATTTTTTTTCTTCAGGACATTTTTTTTCTTCTGTTTCTGAAGATTTGCTGATCAGATCAATGAAAATCACTTCGAAGTCTGTGCTTCTGAGTTTCCTGCAGACTGCAGTAATAATCCTAATAAAATCTAAAAAGTTTTAGTTGTGACCTGGTTTAGCTTTTGACGTCGTGCTTTTTTAATGTGCTGTGCATTTTAAATGAGTTAAGAGCCTTTCTAAAATGTTTAAAAATGTTGAATACAGCAAAAACCTGTCATGCATAATCATAACCGATCAATGTTTATAGTAATGATAACTGGCGTCACTTCAGATTAGTGCACATTGCACTCATATGTATATTTTGTAGTTAGTGTTACGTTTTAATGCTTAATGTATGAAACATCCCAAAAAATATATCTTACCTTTGTGGATTTAAAACAAGTTGGATGTTATATAATTTTGTTATTTATGATTTTTTTTTTTTTGAAATTATATTGCATTATTCGATAGCAGTTAAGAATGTTTTGTGACTTTGGTGAATGCATTTTTTTTTTTCTTTAAATCAGATTCACCCAATGAACTACGGTTGGTCACTTTACAAAGTTTTTTTTTCTTTCTTGGTTAAGTAAGTGGACTAGGCCTGATAACGCTGGTGATGTGCCGTCACATTAATGTTGTGCCGTGTCTGTAGGTTATGGTTTTGTGGACTTTGACTGTCCAGCAGCAGCGCAGAAGGCCATTTCATCTCTGAAGGCCACTGGTGTGCAGGCGCAAATGGCCAAGGTAAGACATCTTCATCCCTCCATCATCCTCACAGCGGTTTAAACTGCATATGACCCAATCAAGTTCTGAATACTTAAAGTTTAAGTGGTTAAAGTAAAAATAATTAAATGTTACCATTTGAAATAGTTGTTTTCAATGTGAATGTGTTAAAATATAAGTGAAGTGACATACAGCCAAGTATAGTGACCCATACTCAGAATTTGTGCTCTGTATTTAACCCATCCAAAGTGCACACACACAGCAGTGAACACACACACACTGTGAACACACACCTGGAGCAGTGGGCAGCCATTTATGCTGCGGCGCCCGGGGAGCAGTTGAGGGTTCGGTGTCTTGCTCAAGAGCACCTCAGTCGTGGTATTGCGGGCCCGAGTCTCGAACCCACAACCTTAGTGTTAGGATACAAACTCTCTAACCACTAGGCCACGACTTCCCAATAATTTGATCAAAGCTGTATTTTCAGCATCATTACTCCAGTCTTCAGTGTCACATGATCTTCAGAAATCATTCTAATATGATGATTTGAAAAAAATATTTCTGATTATTATCAATGTTGAAAACAGTCGTGCTGCACAATATTTTTATGGAAACTGTGATGCATTTTATTTTTCAGGATTCTCTGACAAATAAAAGTCAGCATTTATTTGAAATAGCTAACATTATAAATGTCTTTACTGTCACTTTTGATCATTTTAACGCATCCTTGTTGAGTAAAATATTACATTTTGTGAAGATTTTTTTTTTTTTTTCAAAAAGATTTTACCTGTACCTTTCCATGAAAATGATACAAACTTTTAAACCGTCATCAAAAGAGACGCTTGAGCTTTAGAAAATGTTGAATGTCAGTCTGCACTTTTTATCTGCACATTCACACACAGACATGTGATGTGTTTGAAAACATACAGCAGCATCCGGTTCATGGGTTTGCATCTACTGATATTATAAATTATAATGTGAATGCAGTCTCTGGATAAAAGCTACTTGTTTAGCAAAAATACAGAAAAAAAAAACCTTAATACTGTGTAATATTAAATATTGATTCCCTATTTTAATATAGTTTAAAATGTCATTTTTTTCTGTGACACAGCGCTGCATTTTCAGCATCATTGCTCCAGTCTTCAGTGACACATGATCTTCAGAAATCATTCTAATATGATGATTTATTTACAGTGTTGAAACTGAAACTGCTTATTTTTTTATTATATTAATAAAAGGATAAAAAGAATAGCATTTATTAAAAATAGTAATCTTTACTAAAGACAAATGTTTACTATCACTTTTAATCCATTTAACACATCCTTGCTGGATAAAATGATTAATTTCTTAAAAGAAGAAGAAGAAGAAGGAAACAATTTACTGACCCCAAACTTTTGAATAGTAGTGTATACTGTAACACAAAATTTATATTTTGAATAAACACTGTTCCTTTTAACTTTTTATTTACCAATGAATCCTGAACAAGTATCACAGGTCCCAAACAATATGAAGCAGCAAAGATGTTTCCAACATTGATTATAAATCAGCATATTAGATTGAATTCTGAAGGAAGACTGGAGTAATAATGCTGAAAATTCAGCTTTGTTTCCCAGGAATAAATTATATTTTAAAGTATATTAAAATATAAAACTGTCATTTTAAATTGCAATAATATTTCACAAAATTAAGTTTTTTTCTGTATTTTTGATCAAATAAATGCAGCCTTGATGAAAGAAACATATTTAAAAAAAAAAAAAAAAAAAAAAAAAACATTAAAAAACATACTGATTCCAAACTTTTGAATGCCTGTGTGTGTGTGTGTGTGTGTGTGTGTGTGTGTGTGTGTGTGTGTGTGTGTGTGTGTGTGTGTGTGTGTGTGTGTGTATTCAACTGATATAAGTTGGTCCCCGCAATGTTCTAGACATGGTTACGGCCTTGGATTAAGTTAAACTAAATGAAAATGAAAAATGTTGCCTTGGCATTTACATTTAGTCATTTAGCAGACGCTTTTATCCAAAGCAACTTACAAATGAGGATAACAGAAGCAATCAAAATCAACAAAAGAGCAATGATACACAAGTGCTATAACAAGTCTCAGTTAGCTTAACGCAGTACACGTAGCAAGGTTTTTTTTTTTATTATTTAATAAATAAAAAGAAAATGGTTAAAATAGAAAAAGAATAGAGCAAGCTAGTGTTAGAGGCCTTTTTTGCTTTTGTTAATTGTATAATAAATGAAAACGAAACAGATAGATAGAATACAAAAAGATCAGAGAAGCTAGTGTTAGTGTTTTTTTTGTTGTTGTTTTTTTTTAAGAAAATTTAATTTTACATTTTTTTTAAATTAAATGTTTTAATTTTATTTCAGTTTATGCTTATTTCATGTAGCACATTTTTTATGGTTATATTTTTTGGTTGTTGAACATTAGTATTTTTTTTCTACAAGCTCCCACAATGAAAAGCTTCATGTTCAGTGTTCATGTGAAGTGCCTCCTGTGAGCGTAATAAACACTGCACTTCCTCTCTCTCTGCCTCTCGTTAGTGTTTGACAGGTGAGTCGGGTGTTAATTAGTTGTTCTCAGAGATTCCTGACACAGCTGACGTGAGTCTCTTAACGAATCAGAGGAGCTGAGCTCTGGTCTCTTCACATGCAGAGCTTTAGTTTGTGATGGATGTGGCACTCATGTAAACAACGCTCTGAATCTGCCGTATGTAAACACAGTCTGATGATTCTGAGAGTCAGAGCGTGTTTCTGTCTCGTTTTTGGCCTCAAACTGTGCTTGAGCTGTAATTAGACCAGCGAGGCAGGGGAACCGTCCCATAATGCATCTGTCTCCTCTGGTACCCACCACTCCCTCTGTTTGCCCTTCAGAACTTACCATCTGTTCCTGAGCCAGATGACATCAGGGAAAAGAAAACTTGCTGGGAATTGGAGAAAGTTATTAACTTTGATGAAAGATTTTCTTTTCTTTAGAAAAATGCACACTGATAAGTCTAGAGCAGAGGTGGGCAAACTTTTTGGACCAGAGGGCCACATCAAGTTTTGCAAACCAAGTGAAGGGCCGCATGCCAAATCCTTTATAAAAGGAACTTTTATTTACAGTGGAGGTATGCATGGAAACTATATTATCTGACAGAAACATTTGTCATATTAACACATTAAAACAAAAATTCTTATTTAATATCTATTACTGAGTCAAATTTACAACAATCTCATTTGCACTGCTATTAGTATGTACATATCAATCATCATAAAACTTGATAAAATAACAAATCCTTGATAAAATAACTTTTATTTACAATGGAGCTATGCATGGAACATATATTATCTGACAGAAATATTTGTCATATTAACACATTAAAACAAAAACATTTTTAGACCTATGAAATCAGTCTTATTTCATTCATACTAATGTCAAAATTACATTTTTTCCAAATTCCGTTGTTTTTTTTTTTTTTCATTTAAATTTTTTTTTTCCATTTTAGTTTTTCTAGTCTTTGCTTTAGTAGTAAAAATGTTTTTACTACATAAAACTTACACAATTTTAAAAGTTGCATAAAAATGTGATTTTAGGGCCTTATGAAATAAATTTTGCTTTATCACATATTCCATTTCATATTTTTCCAAGTTCTGTTTTTTCTTCTCCATATACATTTTTTGCACTTCTTTTGTTTTAATTTTAATAGTTTATTAAAAACATGAACTCAGTTTAACAACAATTTATTTACATGTTTAATAAAAATAAAATTTTTAGGGCCCTTTGGAATACATTTATTTTCTCAAATTCCATTTTATTATTATTATTATTATTATTATTATTATTATATATTCTTTTTACCAAATTGTTTTGTTTTAATTTTTCTGGGTTAAAGGAAACTTTATTAATCAGAAAGCATGACTGATCAATCAGAGTCATAAAAAAAACCTTTACTTATATAATATTTACAATAACATGATTTTTTTTTCTTTTTTTTTTCAGAAATTGTTGTGTATTCAAATGAAAGCATAAAACCTTATCGATTGATTGAATCTTTTAATCCAATGAACATTTCTGTACAAATTTACTGTTATTAGAACATGGAAGAAACTAAAAATCAAACTTTATTCCTTAAAAAGTCAAGTTTAAATAATGATTTTATTAGTTTAGTAGTAGTTAGATTGGTATTACATTTTTCTGTACTATAGTAATATATTGTCAAAATTTCTTCAAGGATAACTGAAATTTTGATAAATCATTCACAGACCAGGAACATGCATGAGAAATATCAATAGAGTCTGTTCTGATTTCATATAGTCTTTTTCTGCATTATTTCTCAGGTGTGATTCAGTCGGTTCACTAATCATATGATAATGAGATGCTAATCACATGTAAATTTCCTCGATCACCTGGAATGGCAGGATGATCCGGCGTTCATTAGGCCTGAAGCTGTGCTGTTTTTCTTAGGAATGGAGATTTGTATTTATTCCCATGATGCTCTGTGTGAATTATGCATCACCGTAACACACTAGCAACAATCAGAAAGTAGTGTGAGCTGCTAAACCATAACTATACTGTATTTTGTATAGATTGTAAAGCTGAGACAGTTATTTTAGTGAGTCTCAGTAGTACAGACTCTGCTAGACAGTAAAAGTATAGTGTAGAGTATAAATGTGTCTTATGCTTCATCTGCATTCCTCTAACTGCTGCCGTCTGACTCCGAATAATTTAATTACAGCAGCAAGGGCTTCTGGGTAACTGAGAGACTAATCTGAGACAGTGTTCGATGCAGAGGTTTCTAAAGGTGCTGTTTACAGGAACGTCTCTTCATGAGAAGAACACTTAGAGAACGAGAGGAAATGAAGCGAGGAGAGATGAGATTGAGCTTTTAAACTCACATTAACCTCTGATTAGAGAAGATTTCAGTCTCTGCTCTCATGCTCAGAATCATTATTACATTAAATCATATTCAACAAGAGACTCACAAACAATCATCTGAGCGTCTGAAAGCCCATATGTGTGGAGACCGAGTGTGTGTTTACGTTTATTTACACAACAGAATCACACACACTCTCTCTCTCTCTCACACACACACACACACACACACACACTCTCTCTCACTCACACTCTCTCTCTCTCTCTCTCACACACACACACACACATACACATACACATAAACAGTATGATTTTTGCATTTCAGTAGCCAAAGCTATGTTAAAGCTTCTGGTTGGAAAGCAGTTCGAGAGTTTTTGACTATATTCCTCAACATCAGCTCTCACTATCTTTTCACAGGCAAGCGATTTCGTCTAGGATTCGTAAAATCAAAATGCTAAAAAAAAAAAAAAAAAATGGGGTTGACTTCTTACCTATAGCATTCACTGGATCTTGCCCTTCCAGCTCCATGTGTGCGTGTTTCTTAGTAATGAATGTGCTTGCAGCGGGAAAGCTTTAAAATAAAGAAAACAAACATGATGCGATTTCTGCCGTCTCGGTCTTGAACAGGAGTGCTTCACAAAAATAAACCAAAACTCAGTGAATGCGTGCCTCACAGACATGATAAATATATATATTGAAAGCTTTAAATTACTACTTAATTTAAGCCTGGCCCTAGGGGTGTAAAAAAAAATGCAGGGCTCTAACTTCAGTGTCTGTCTCACTAAACGAGGACATAAATACATGAACAACATCTCCAGAACTGCTCTGAGAGTCACTTACAAGGCACTCTACCATTTTATTTGAGTAAAACTAGCATCATATCATACACACAGAAATGTAAAGGTATTCACGGCAACCCGTCAAAATAAAAGTTTAATTTGAAAACATACTACTATTTTTTTCAGTAAAATGCACATAGCTTATTACTACTACTGATACTAAAATGAAACAAACTTTAGTTTTTTAGAGATTAATCACACAACATTTCTTCCATGTTTTAATTTTAATAGTACAGGTACAGTACATCTCAAAAAAGTTGAATATCATAGAAAAGGTCTTTATTTTTTGTAATTTAATTCAAAAAAGCCAACTTTCTTATATTCTAGATTCATTGCACACAAACTAAAATATTTAAAGAGTTTTTTGTTGTTGTTTTAATTCTGATGGTTATGACTTACAGCTTAGGAAAATTTAAAAAATTTATTGTCTCAAAAAATTAGAATATTCCATTTTGAGGGTAAGTCAGAAAAGGTCATTGCTGAAAGGGCTGGCTGTTCACAGAGTGCTGTATCGAAATAAAGCAAATTGCACAAGCAACAGGGATGACCTCAGCCTTAGGAAGATTGTCAGGAAAAGCCGATTCAAGAACTTGGGAGAGCTTCACGAGGAGTGGACTGAAGCCAGAGTCAGCGTATCAAGAGTCACCACGCTCAGACGTCTTCAGGAAATGGGCTACAGCTGTCACATTCCTAGAACCAAGCCACTCCTGAACCAGAAAAACACATCAGAAGCATCTCACCTGGGGTAAGGAGAAAAAGAACTTGACTGTTGCTCAGTGGTCCACAGTACTCTTTTCAGATGAAAGTAAATTTAGCATTTCATTTGGAAATCAAGGTCTGGAGGAAGACTGGAGAGGCACAGAATCCAAAGTCCAGTGTGAAGTTTCTGAAGTCAGTGATGATTCGGGGTGCCGTGATGTCTGCTGGTGTTGTTCCATTGTGTTTTATCAAGTCCAAAGGCAATGCACCCATCTACCAGAAGATTTTGGAGCACTTTATGCCTCCATCTGCTGACAAGCTTTATGGAGATGCTGATTTCATTTTGCTGGAGGACTTTAGCACCTGCCCACAGTGCCAAAACCACTTCCAAGTGGTTTGCTGACCATGATATTACTGTGCTTGATTGGCCAGCCAACTCACCTGACCTGAAGCTCACAGAGAATCTATGGGGTATTGTGAAGAGGAAGATAAGTGACATCTGACAAACAATACAGAGGGGCTGAAGGCCGCTATCAAAAAAACCTGAACTTCAGTAACACCTCAGCAGTGCCACAGACTGATCACCTTCATGCCACACTGCATTGAAGCAGTAATTCATGCAAAAGGAGCCCCAACCAAGTATTGAGTGCATAATTAAACCTACTTTGGAGATCTTGAACATTTCTGTTTTGTAAATCTTTTTTTGATTGATCTTTGAGAAAATATTCTAATTTTTTGAGATACTGAATTCTGTAAGCTGTAAGTCATAACCATCAGAATTAAAACAAAAAACTCTTGAAATATTTCAGTTTGTGTGCAATGAATCTAGAATATAAGAAAGTTTGCTTTTTTTTAATTAAATTACAAAAAAAGAACTTTTCCATGATATTCAATTTTTTTAGATGTACCCGTATTCCCTTTGTTTGCCAAAAATAGTTTGCTTGATTTTCAATAATTAAAAGATAAATAAAATTCATAAGGCTATATTAAGAATAAATTTGAATAGATTTATGCGTTCATATAATTAGACTTGCTACAACACAGAATTTAATAACAATAAAACATATGGAGAGGAAAAAATAAAACGTTTCATAGAGCCCTAAGCATGCAATTTTTTAATAAAACTTTTAATAAACTGATATGAAATTGCATAAGTTTCAAGATTTTAATTTATTAAACATGCTTTTTGATTAATACAATTTTATTTAACCATTAAAAAGGAGTCAAAAAAATTAAAATGGAAAAAAACAGAATCCAGAAAAATAGAGAGAGAAAAAAAGGAATTTGGGAAAAAAATGAAACAAAATTTGGGAAAAAAATAAAACTGATTTCATAGAGTCCTATTAATGATTCTGGAAAGCACTTTGGTCAATGGCAGTTGTTTTAAATGTGCTATAGAAATGAAATTTGTTGTATTGTTTTAACTGTATAACCTGAGACAGCTATGACCTCGGCAGAGAACTTCCCTTCATATTCCTGCACCTCGACCAATAATTCAAGTATCCCTTGCTTCTCAGTGTGAGAAATACAAGGTGCGGTGTGTGAACTGCAATGAATGCATGAGACTCGAGAGCCCTGTAGATTGAAGTGTGTAAGTAACCTGAAGGATCTGTGTGTGTGTGTGTGTGTTTGTCTGTAGCAGCAGGAGCAGGACCCCACTAACCTCTACCTGTCTAATCTGCCCGTCTCTGTGGAAGAACAGGAGCTGGAGGCGCTGCTCAAACCCTTCGGTCACGTGATCTCTACACGGATCTTACGGGACGCCAGCGGCACGAGCAGAGGTGTCGGCTTCGCCAGGTGTGTGTGTGTGTGTTCAAATATAAAACCCTCGTTACTTTGAGTGTGTAACAGACTTCAGAGAAGTCAAGTGTGTGTGCTGATTTATTCTGTGCTAATGAGGGTCAACAAAAGCCTGTTAATTTCAACAGCTGCAGCTTATGATTATTATGAACAATTAATATTCAAAGCCTCAAGACACAGTGTTTTTGTGCAGACAGGGTGATTTTCTGGATTTTATACAGACTGTATAATAAAACTCAGTGTGGATGTATAGTTATTTATATTAATGAGTATGTTGTAAAATCTAAAACATGCAAATTTGAATAACAATTGTATGTATAAATGTATTATATTATATTATATTATATTATATTATATTATATTATATTATATTATATTATATTATATTATATTTTTTTCCTAAAAGGTATATTTCTCTGCTAATTTATAATTTGTATTATTTTTCTAATTTTATTTTTATTTTACTATTTTTGTTGTTTTATTATTATTATTATTATTGTTATTATTATTATTGTTTATATTATAATCTAGTTTGTTTTTTAATTTGTATATTTATATAATACTAAATGTGAATTTATTTATATTTGTGCTAATAAACCACACTGTAAAGCCTAAAACATATACCGTCTTGAATAATAATTTATTATTGTTGTTTTATTGTTTATTATTACTATTATTATTATTATTATTATTGTTGTTGTTGTTGTTGTTATTATTATTATTTTAAGTATTATTTATTTAGTTTTCTCATTGTTATCACTATGCTAATAAACCTTCACATTTCAAGAGCTAAAACATACACAGATGCATTAATTTTATTTATTCTTTTTTTCCATTTTTAATTTTAATTGTAAACACTGGAATTCATGTGAAAATTCTTGTTTAAAAAGATTTAAAACAATAAAAAATCACACAAGCCGTCTAATAAAATCAATGCTCTGCTGTAAGTCTTTTAAAACCTGTGAAACGACTCAATGCTGTTTCCCTGCTGTGGTTTTTCTTGTGTTTTTGTGTGTTGTTCTTCAGGATGGAGTCCTCAGAGAAATGTGAAGTTGTCATACAGCATTTCAATGGGAAATATCTCAAGCCTCCAGCGGGAACCCCAGGTAGAGCTGCTACAGCTCAACAAACAGAAATAGAAAGAGAAACTGGTGATATTGCTAATATCTTTTATAGCTCATGAATTTCTTGGTTTCATTAAAGTGTCAGCTTTGTCTCAGGATTCTCATAAGTTTTGTAAGTATCTTGGAGAGGTGAGGTGTCCAAGTCGTATCATCTAACTACTGGGGTGCATCAGGGCTCAGTTCTTGGACCACTTCTCTTCTCTGTCTACATGGCATCATTAGGTTCTGTCATTCAGAAACATGGCTTTTCATACCATTGCTATGCTGATGACATTCAACTCTACTTCTCATTCCATCCTGATGATCCATCAGTAGCTGCTCGCATCTCAGCTTGTCTAACAGACATTTCTTGCTGGATGAAGGACCGTCACCTTCAACTCAACCTTGCTAAGACAGAACTGCTTGTGGTTCTAGCAAACCCTTTGTTTCATCACAATTTCACCATCAAGTTAGGCACATCAACCATAACTCCTTCGAAAACAGCCAGAAACCTTGGAGTTATGATTGATGATCAGCTAACTTTCTCAGACCACATTGCTAAAACTGTGCGGTCCTGCAGATTTGCTTTATTCAACATCAAGAAGATCAGGCCCTTTCTTTCTGAACATGCTGCACAACTCCTTGTTCAAGCTCTTGTTCTGTCCAGGCTGGACTATTGCAATGCTCTCTTGGCAGGTCTTCCAGTCAGTTCTATCAAACCTTTACAATTAATCCAGAATGCTGCAGCATGATTAATTTTTAATGAGCTGAAAATAATGCATGTCACACCTCTGTTTATCAATTTGCACTGGCTATAGCTGCTTGCATACAATTCAAGGCATTGATGTTTGCCTACAAATCCGTCACTGGCTCTGCACCCCTTTACCTAAATTCATTACTTCAGACTTATGTGCCCTCTAGAAGTTTGTGTTCTGCAAGTGAATGTCGCTTTATTGTTCATCCCAAAGAAGCACAAAGTCACTTTTACGGACTTTTGAATTAAATGTCCTTAGCCATCTTCAAGAATCGGCTTAAAACACATCTCTTCCATCTTTATTTGATGCTCTAACTCTAGCACTCTCTATTCTAATTCTATACTTAAAAAACACACACACTTGTCCATTTTAGACTTGCACTCTATTCATTTGCTGCTTGTTTTCTTTAAAAAAAAAAGTAACTAGCTTTTTAATCTTTTTGTATTCTATCTGTTTCCTTTTCATTTATTATACAATTAACAAAAGCAAAAAAGGCCTCTAACACTAGCTTGCTCTATTCTTTTTCTATTCTATCTGTTTTCTTTTTATTTATTATATTATTTAAAAAGCCCTTGCTGTGTGTACTGCATTAAGCTAACTGAGACTTGTTATAGCACATGATTTTGATTGCTTCCATTGTCCTCATCTGTAAGTCGCTTTGGATAAAAGCGTCTGCTAAATGACTAAATGTAAATGTAATGTAAATGTTAGGAGAAATGAGTCGCTAGCTGTTACTGAGTGAGTCTAGAGCTGTAAAGTCACTGTGGAGCAGCTCAGATGATCTGATGAGGAACAGATGCTTTGATTGCAGATGTGTGTTTCCTGTTACTCAGATCAGCTTATGTGTTTTGTTTAAGGCTTTTCAATCATCTGTCAGTTAGAAAGTGAAAGGAAATTTATAACGTCCCACAACTAAACATTTTTATAATGTTTTGGGAGGATTTAGTCTATCCATCCATCCATCATTCTGTCTTTCTGATGTTCTTTCTATCTATCTATCTATCTATCTATCTATCTATCTATCTATCTATCTGTCTGTCTGTCTGTCTGTCTGTCTGTCTGTCTGTCTATCTGTCTATCTGTCTATATATCTATCATTAAATCGTTCTATCATTGTCTAGCTTCTTTCTTTCTTTCTGTCTTTCTTTTCTCCTTATCTGTCTGTCTATTCTGTTCTAGTTTTGGCAGTGAAGTGGACAGATGGAGAGATGTCTGTGTTTGCTGTAGGCTCAGTCTTTGTCTCTTGTGTTTGTCTGTAGGTCCGTCTGAACCGCTGCTGTGTAAGTTTGCTGATGGCAGTCAGAAGAAGAGACAAACTCAGAGTAAATATCCACAGAATGGCAGAGCATGGAGGGAAGGAGAGGTAAGATCACACACATACACACACACACACACACACACACACACACACACACACACAGTGATTCATTTACAGGAAATCAGGCTGATCATCATCATCATCCTCGTGTCCTAAAGTGCAGCTGATGCACCTGCTGCATGTCACACAAATGCAGCACAGACGCACCACATCACCACTGTGCTTCTGTAGCTTAGAGTTCAGTATATTTAGAGTAGTTTAAGTTTTGTGTATAATTTAAAATAGGGCTGCACAATAAATCAAAATGAAATCGGCATCGCGATTAGAGAGAAGCTGCGATTGTCATGCGTATCTTTCAGTGAAGCACGGTTCTCTGATCAGTAGTAAATCTCCATCCGAAGGCCAGAGGAACGCCAAATACGCCCCGCAGAAGAAACCCAGGAAATCCCTACAGCGGCAGCTGAATAAACAGAAGATTTAACTGCTTTCTTTAAATTCAACGTGACTAATAAACACACGACTACGATAATAAATGGTTTATCTGAGTTCATCTTATTATAATTTTCCTTATATTAAAGTATATAATAATGCAGTGCCTTTATCATTGCTCAGAATACTATGAAATATGTTGTGTGCCTTATTCTGTGTAAGAAGCCTCATCATCTCACAGAAGGATTTATTTCAAACACTCGGCTTAAAACGTTAAAACGTGTTATTGAATGTGGTATTTTCACGTGCTTTCAGGTGGAGCAGCATTTACTACACAGATACGTTCACTGAGAAGCTACGACAACAGCTTTCATTATCACAGAACGATTTCTTTGATTTCATTATCGCACAATTAAATTGTCTGTGATAATGAACGTGATATTGTGTAGGCTGTCAGTAAACTATGGCTGTGTGTAGTAAATGCTGCTCTATCTGAAAGCACATGCTGGAGATTTACTACTAATCACAGAACCAGATTTACTGACAAAATGCACATGACAATCACCTTTGAATAATCACGCAGCCCTAAAAACTATTACTACTGTATATTTGTCTACAAATGTACAAATATATATATATATTTTTTTATATATTTTTAATGCACTGTTTAGATAAACATTTACTGATAATATAGTATATATATATATATATAAAAAAAAAATCTATACATAATTATTTTTATTATATAAATATATTTTTAGATATATAAAAAGAACTAATATTTTTATATGTATAAAAAATATATACTAATTATATATATATATATATATATATATATATATATATATATATATATATATATATATATATATATATATATATATATATATAAGATTTACATTTGTCTTACATTTTGATCTTTAATGTCTCTTTAATTACTACTAACTAAAAAAAAGGCAATCTAAATTTTTCTTAACCATTTGATCATTTGTTTGTTTTTAAGAGAATAAAATTTGAAAATTTCCAAAACACAGATCTGACAAATTAAATATTAAATACTAATAATCATATATGTTCTGATTGGCTGTGTTTTTGTTTGGTCGAGCAGAAATTTCACTCGCAGTGTTGAGAGACACATTGTCACTGGATGAATCTGGTTATGATAGTTTCAAACTCTCATCATCATAAACTCATATAATCACTGTCTTTCTCTCATGATGGAGTGATGGAGCATCTGAGGGTTTGGATCTGATGAAGTCTGCTGTTAACACATCTCTGTCTCTCTGTGTGTCTCTGCAGACGGGAATGACACTCGCATACGACCCTGCCGTCATGCAGAACGGGTACGTCTCTCTCTCTCTGTCTCACACACACACACACACACACACACACACACACACACACACACACACACACACACACTGAGACATGAGGAGAGATCGTTTCTCGCAGTGTGTTCTGCTTGCAGGAAATTCCTCACTTCCTGTTTCCCGTGTCTCCTAATGAAACATCCTGTCTGATAAGAGATCAGAGAAACACAGCTCTGAGTATTTACAGTTTCATCACAGCACCACCTGCAGGACACACACACACACGCACTGTCATGTGTGCTGAAGTCTGTATATATATATAATGTTTATATCATAATCAATATCATTAATATGTAATCTCTGTCTCTGTGCAGGTTCTACTCTTCTCCGTACGGCATCACTGCTAACCGGATGATCGCTCAAGCGTCCATCACTCCGTTCATCACCACTTCACCCATATCTGCATATCAGGTGTGTGTGTGTGATTTCAGTATCAGACCATCAGAGCAGCTCGTGAATGAACAAGCTCTGTGTCTTACAGCTCTGATCTGGAAACTCATCTGAGTTTGTTTAATGAATATGAGCCGTTAACCCCGTCTGGGACAGACACCTTCACCTCCACAGTGTCTACAAGAGGTGAAGAATCAACTGTCTGCCGGTTCAATTGTTGCTCTGACAGCTGAATTACACAGGAGATTTCATTAACAAATGAGAGAACGAGAGATCAGAAAGAGAGATTAAAGGGCTTGTGTGTTTGTGTGGGTGTGTGATCGATCTATCACTGTCAGATTGATTGATCAGTATCAGAGCAGAGGAGCATCATCTTCATCACTGTCTTCTCTTCACTGAGATCAAGCACAGGTTTAGCACTAATATGAAGCCAGATTCCTGTGGCTGTGCATGAAAATTATGTGTGCATATATGAATATATTTTTATACTACAGCTCTAATATGGTTCTAGGTCAATGTATATATGAATGAATTACTGCTGTTTGATTTGATTTTGCATTTTCATCAGTTCAGAGTTGAACTGTGTGAATAAGTGGTTTTGATGTTAATTTTTAGCAGCAGTAATTCAGAAAATATCACATTCTTGAGTGATGTTTTGGTTTTGTTTAATTTCATTTACATTTATTTCTATAGCATATTTACTCATATTTAGCAAAAGGCTTCACATTGTAAAACAATTTAATAATAACAAATCTAAACATTTAAAATGACTATTAATGAATTAAATTATATGTGTTTTATTTTAGCATCGAGATATACTGTTACAATTTCTATTCATATTTCGATTTCATTGATATTTTTATGTTCAGTTTTAATTTTAATTTTAAGTAACAGCTGGTAATGTTGTTTTTGTAAATGTCTATATAGTTTTTATTAATTTTATTTCAGTTATGGTGGTTTTATATGAGAGCTGTCAGTCAAGAACTAGTTGACCAATGATGATGCTTAAGCCCGCCCTGAATTACATGAAACTCTAACTGCAAGATCTGGAAAAAAAAATAAATAAAAAATAATAGCAGAATCTGTAAAGGAGTAAAGGGAAAAACAACATGAGCATACAAAAAATAAAATTATGATCAGAAAATGTCTGAGCACACAGGAAACACAAATATAACCAAGGAAAAAATTATTATGTGTCGGATAATTTTGCATAAATACTTATTTTATTAAATATGATTTTAAATTTGTTTAAACTTTTGATTCATGCTTATTATTTATTAAAATGCGCTATTAATTTTTTTTTTTTTTATGGTTATTATTTTTCAATCCGTGGCCATTGTTTACTGTCCGAAAAACTCTGCTGTACTTTTAAAATTTTGTGCATTATTTTTTATGTGCGCTTTTAAATTTTGATTTCATGCTTGTTTTTTATGCAATACTTTAAGTGGAAAATTTATTCCATAGTTTTGAAAATGTGAAATGTTGCTAATAGCTGGAATACATTTGTTTTTCATTTTATTTCAGTTAATGTATATTTCAGTTAATGTTTATTTAATGCTTGTTGTTAGTTAGCAATATTAACCCTTTAATGTGCCTTTGGTTCAGAGCACAGCATGGATGCCGCAGCAGTATGTGATGCAGCCGACAGTAAGTGACCTCTGACCTTTCTTCTCTCTGTGACCATTTACAGACACAAGCCTTAAAGGTACAGTAGCAGAAACTGCTTTCTTAATTGCATTAGAGAGGCTGAAAATGATCATGAAAACTAACGACTGTGGGGAAAATGTTTCTTGCTCAGTCTGAGTTTAGCAGAGGCAATATCGGTTTGAAAATATGTGACAACATCTCAGTAATATGAGTTTGTGCACCTTTCTGAGAGCATTATATTTCTGTGTAGTATCAGACTTGAGTTAGTTCGCTGCTGATTCAGTCTTATTCTCATATAAACTCCTGTAACATGCTCCTCGTGCTGTTTCTGGATTGTTTGCCGTGTTAAAGTCATTGACTGAGTTCAGCCAACCATAACCCACAGTTATATGACATTCACTAAATCAATATCAGTGTGTTCTGTGCTGAAGTTTCATTTATTTTTACACAACACAAACCCATCGACTTGACCGTAACACTTTCTGGAGACCAGGCTCATGTGGATGTAGACGTCCTTCTTTATTTCTACAGGAAGAACACAATGTTATCAATGTGAAAAAGAAAAAGGACGCTGCAAAAAATCTATATCTGGTTTCCAACTTAAAAAATCTCTACAGATCCTTAAAACAATAGATTTACTTGAAGCAACACCATTTTTTTCGATATTTTAACTGGAAAACAAAGCGAAAAATGACTAATCAGGAGTTAATAAGAAGTGATTTTTTTGCAGTTGGTACAGTAAATAAGTTAAATGTGTTTGTTTTCTGTGTGTGTGTGTCTGTAGGGAGCGCTCATCAGTCCAGCTCTCGATCACAGCACTGTAATGACTCCACTAACACAACAGATGAGTCAGCTGACACTGGGAACCTCTGCTAATGTGGGTTTATATGCTGTCTGCTCTGATTTCCCATTTACTCAACATTAAATATCACAAGAACGTCAACTGTGTTTGATCACTGTACAGTACAGTCAGATGATAAAAGTGTTTTTTGGTCAGAATAATTTATATCAGACTTAATACTATAATATATACCAGACTAAAGATATGACTGTATCCAGACTATATATCCTACTAAATATTTAACTATATACAAGAATATATACCGTACTGTATACTCAACTATGAAATGGACTATAGGGAAGACTATATACCAGACTACATAACAGAATATATACCTGACTGTCTACTGAATTATATACCAGACTATATAACAGACTATATACTGAACTATATATCAGAGTATATAACAGACTATATACTGAACTATATATCAGACTTTATACTGGACTATATAACAGACTATATACTGAACTATATAACAGGCTGTATACTGAACTATATAACAGACTATATACTGGACTATATAACAGACTATATACTGAACTATATAACAGACTATATAACAGACTATATACTGGACTATATATCAGACTATATACTGAACTATATAACAGACTATATAACAGACTATATACTGAACTATATAAGACTATATACTGAACTATATAACAGACTGTATAACAGACTATATACTGGACTATGTATCAGACTATATAACAGACTATATACTGAACTATATAACAGACTGTATAACAGACTGTATAACAGACTATATACTGGAATATATATCAGACTATATAACAGACTATATACTGAACTATATAACAGACTATATACTGGACTATATAACAGACTATATAACAGACTATATACTGAACTATATAACAGACTATATAACAGACTATATACTGGACTATATATCAGACTATATAACAGACTATATACTGGACTATATAACAGACTATATACTGAACTATATAACAGACTATATAACAGACTATATACTGGACTATATATCAGACTATATAACAGACTATATACTGAACTATATACCTGACTATGTAACAGACTATATACTGAACTATATACCTGACTATGTAACAGACTATATACTGAACTATATAACAGAGTGTATACTGAACTATATAACAGACTGTTTACTGAACTATATATCAGACTATGTGACAGACTATATACTGAACTATATAACAGACTATAACAGACTATATACTGGACTATATATCAGACTATGTAACAGACTATATACTGAACTATATACCTGACTATGTAACAGACTATATACTGAACTATGTAACAGAGTGTATACTGAACTATATAACAGGCTGTTTACTGAACTATATATCAGACTATATAACAGACTATATACTGGACTATATATCAGACTATATAACAGACTATATACTGAACTATATAACCGACTATATACTGAACTATATAACCGACTATATAACAGACTATATATCAGACTATATACTGAACTATATAACAGACTATATACTTGACTATATAACAGACTATATACTGAACTATATAACAGACTATGTTCAGCACTATATAATAGACTGTATACTGAACTATATAACAGACTATATACAGCACTATATAACAGACTGTATACTGAACTATATAACAGACTATATACTGAACTATATAACCAACTATATATCAGACTATATACTGAACTATATAACAGACTATATACTGAACTATATAACCGACTATATACTGAACTATATAACAGACTGTATACTGAACTATATAACAGACTGTATACTGAACTATATAACAGACTATATACAGCACTATATAACAGACTGTATACTGAACTATATAACAGACTATATAATGAACTATATAACAGTCTATATACAGCACTATATAACAGACTGTATACTGAACTATATAACAGACTGTATACTGAACTATAACAGACTATATACAGCACTATATAACAGACTATATACTGAACTATACACCAGACTATATAACAGGCTGTATACCCAACTATATAACAGACTGTATGCTGAGCTATATTCCAGACTATATAATAGACTATATACTGAACTAAATAGCAGACTATATAACAGGCTATACACTGAACTATATACCAGACTAAAAACCTGACCATGTACTAAACTATGTACCAGAATATATACGTGACTATATACAGACTAAAAACGACTATATGCTGAACTATATACCAGACTAAAAACCTAACTAAATAATCGACTATATTACAGACTAAAAAACTGATTATATATTGGACTATATATCAGATTATTTACCAGACTAACAACCTATTATATACTACTATATGTAGTCCAATTATATACCAGACTAAAAATCTGACTATATACTATACTATATGCTGGACCATATAATGTATATAGACTAAATATGACTATATACCTAAAAACCTGACTAAATAACAGACTAAAAACTTGATTATATACTAGACTGTATACCAGAATATATGCCAGACTAAAAACCTACTACATATGGGACCATCAGCAGTTAAAATATAGTTTTAATTCAGTGATTTTAACTTTTAATTTAGTGATTTTAATGCTTTAAAGAGCAGTTTTAGAATTGAATGTTCTAATGTTCTGCTATCGGTTCTGCTAACTATAAAAGGTACAACTGTCATAAAACCAGAGAGAAAGGCTGCATGGCTATAATAGTATGTGAGAGAGTCAGTAGTAATATCAATGCATTCCTAAAGGAGCTGAGTTTAGCCTGACAGTTAGCCTGCTTTAGACCAGGTTAGTTTCCCAGCATAAGTTGCCACAGTGACTGAGCTTGATCTATGTTACATTTGCTTTATGGAACCCTAATTATTTGACAGTGAGTCAGACTAACTGAAATAAGCCTGGCTTAAAATTTGGTAAACTTTATGAAACGGGCCTCGAGGTGTTAGAAGTCAGAAGACACATAAGTTAATTTATGATTTGCTGTCTGTCTGAACCAAAGAAATAAAAGTGATACAATTTTCTCCATAGCATCGAATCACATTATGAATTGAATTGAAATCGGATCGTACTGCATTGAAATAGAGATGAATCGCATCGCATCGGTAGCTGCTTCATATGTATCTTCAATGTATCGTATTGTTGGGTATGCATTGATACGTGTATGGCATCAGCCTCCGTTATGAGATGCACATCCCTAGTACAGAGTGTGTGTACAGTCAGTCTTCAGCACTATGACACTGAAGTAGTTTACACTGTGCGCCTGTACAGGAAGTTAGTCACCTCTGACCACGCCCTTCAACTCCACTCATTAGCACTCTGAGACAGCTAAACAATCCATCACACACACACACACACACAAACACACACACACAAGACAGCGTGATCTGCAGCTCTCGATCACTCAGTGCCCTCTGCAGGACGATAGGAGAACTGCAGGTGTGTGTTATCCAGTGGTCGTGCTCGTGCGTGTGTGTTTGTGTGTGTGTGTGTGTGTGAGTGTGTGTGTGTGTGTGTGTGTGTGTGTGTGTGTGTGTGTGTGTGTGTGTGAGTGTGTGAGTGTGTGAGTGTGTGAGTGTGTGAGTGAGTGAGTGAGTGAGAAGACTTTATTAATCCCAAAAGGGAAACTGGTTTGCCACCAACTTAAAACATACAGCCAACAAGCACACCACACAGCTTACACACATAAATAAATAATTCAACATTTAAAAACTATGAAAACGTGTGTGTGTGTGTTATCCACTGCTAATCTGTGTGTGTGTGTGTGTGTGTGTGTGTGTGTGTGTGTGTGTTTCAGTATATAACGGCTCCAGCTCCTGTGGCCCCTATGCAAGGAACATTCATCCATCAGTTAACGCCGGTCCCTCCGTCAGCACTTCCTGTAGAGGTACATCATGCATGTTTCATGAGTTACATAAATACTAGGGCTGCACAATTTGACCAAAAGTTCATTGTGATCGTATTGTGATTTAAAATGCAAGAAAAAATAAAATTGCTTGTTTGTTGGACTGAACAATTTGGCGAAAAATGTGTGATTATATATCAATATGACAATAATAATAATAATAATAATAATAATTATATATTGTTGTTATTATTATTTTTACTTCTGCAGAATATGACAAAAAAATTGATTTATGTATCAATCTGACAATAGTAATAATAATAATTTACTATTACTATTACTATATTTCACTGAAAAATAAATATCAAGCATTTAAGAAACAACAACAATAATAATGTTATTGTACAGTACAACTGTAAAATTACAATACTAATATTTTGGGCTGTTTTATTGTTTGAAAATTTCTTCATTTTCGAACATTCAAGCTTTTATATTGATGTTATTTTTTGTTGAGAAGGTTTATAAAACTTACTACAAGTTTGGGAAGATGTTAAGATGTTAATAATTTCTTATTATAAGCAGTATATATCTAGAAATTAACATTCATATTCTGTATTAATAAAGTAATTAAAGGCTGTAAACATTTGGAAAATGCACATGTTGTAAAAATGAATATATGAATAAATGCTGTGAACCTTTTTCATTGTTAGTTCATGATACCTAATGCATTTGCTAAAGTTGCTATAAAGTGTTTTGTTTATTTAGACTTAAACTTTTTAAACATCCTGTTCTCAGGGTGTAGTAACAGAAGCTCCCTCGTCACAGGATGTCCATGTAGCACGGCAACAGATCACCATGGAAACCAGCGACCACATTCAACCCTGCTCCTACCAGTCCAAGTGCGCACTACGTCCTGTGTACTACACCCTACACACTTTCAACTTCACAAACATGACAAAACCAACACTAGCCATCCATACAGCCTTAACTTACAACCTCATGACCCTGCTGGCCTTTCATATTCTTTTCTTTATACTAACAATAATATGTGACCCTGGAGCACAAAAGCAGTATTTATTTTGTGTGTTATTTTTTTAGATATACAAAATTATATTGTATGAGTCAAAATGATTGATTTTTCTTTTATGTCAAAAATCATTAGGATATTAAGTAAAGATCATGTTCCATGAAGATATTTTGTAAATTTCCTACCGTAAATATATCAAATCTTAATTTTTGATTAGTAATATGCATCGCTAAGAACTTCATTTGAACAGCTTTAAAGGTTATTTTGTAATTTTATTGATTTTTTTGCTCCCTCAGATTCCAGATTTTCAAATAGTTGTAGCTCAAGCAAATTTTGTTTTCATATTTTACCATACATCAATGGAAAGATTATTTATTCAGCTTAGTGGTGTATAAATCTCAATTTAAAAAAAAAAAAAAAAAAAAAAAAAAATGGTTTTGTGGTCCTGGGTCACATATTATTTGCTAATGAAATAAATGCTATATTAATAAATTAATTTAACATACCTTGATGACCTTACATGCCTTTTATTTGTTTGGTCAAGACTGAAATCAAATTGTTAACGTTAGTTAATGTGTCATCTAATGCATCTAATACAAATCATTAATCTAGCTATAAAAATAATATTTAATTAATTAAATATACTAACTTGAAATGTCTTAGTTCATGTAGAAATTAAGAAATAAATGCTCTAAATGTATTGTTTTTATAATGCCTTGATATAAATGTTGTGATAGATTTTATTAATATATTAATAAATGTTTTGAACTAGTTCACAATACCGGTTCATGCATTAACTAACGTTAACAAGCATTATTGTTTCATTTAGTTAATTTACTTTACAAACTCTCATGGTTTTTGCTTTGAACTTGCATTTACAGTTTCATTTGTGCACTGTAGATGCATTTCTATCTCGGTGTGATGATGATTTTGTGTTTTATTGTCAGATAGCATCCTGAAGAGGTGAATGTACATCAGCGTTGCCTTCTGATGGACGCTCTGCACTCAAAGTATGGACACGCAATCAACTTCCAGGTGACCTCAGCACCAAAAACACGGACTTGACTCATTTCCACCTGGACTCCGCAGGCCGCTTCATGAGCTGATGAGGGTTATCACTTGAATTTTATTTTATTTTTTTAATGTCTGTTGAACTGAAGCTCCTTCAGAAAGTTCATAAATATGTAAACACTCCGTTGATAGATGCAGATATGATGTAAAAGGATCAAGAAGAACACATATAGTCTTCCTCAGATATTAAGCTATCACATCTTTATATTCTGTTGTTTTTCTTCTGTCAAGTGTTGGTTTTGTAGGAATTTACACAAATCTCAGTAGCCTTAATTTTGAATACATCTGAATATTGTTTAATATCCGGTATTAATCATGTTGGGAATGAATCATCATATCACCTTTTCTTCATTTGAAGAAAAATCAGGTAATTATAATTTTCCTGAATGGACTGCATTATACTGAAATTTAATTTTCACAAAGAGGGAAAAACAGTACAGCAGTTTGCTGCAATTGATAAACATGCGTTTTTTAGTTTTTCTTCTAATTGTTTTTATGTATCAGTTTTGATATATTTACACATTAGATTTGAACCAAATAATAATTTAAAAACTTTAAAAAAAATAATAATAATCATTTTATGCATTAAATTTGTTTTTATATACATTTCTTTCATTATAGATATTATATTTGCTTTTAAACCTTAATTTTTTTATTAAGGTTAATGTTTTAGCGTGTTTAAGTGTTTTTTTTTTACTTAATCATTTACTTTAATTTTACATTTTTAGGATTAATTTATTTTTAATAAATATTTTTTGTTTTTATTTTAAAACTGTGTTTTTAGTTAAGTGTTTTCTTTTGCTTGTTTTTATTTAAAAATAACAAATGTAATTTTACATTAAGATTTGATCAAGTTGCACATTACATTTGCATCTTTATTTAAATTAACTTAGCATCACATAATTAAAAACATAAAAAGCTAAATGAAATGAATGAGGATTGCGATTGTGGACGCTGATAGATCAGTCTCAACTAGTCTAAAGCAATAGAAGAAATAGTTCCTGTAGTTTAGTGTAGTTATGAATGAAAGCAGTCGTTTCTAAACCAAAGAAGAAGCTATTGTTGGTTTTATTATTATTGTGTTCAATTCTATGATTTGTATTTTGTTTATCATCTCTTTATGTACAATCATGAGAGAGATTCCAGTTTCCAGAAAGAGCATTATTTAAAGAGTAAAGGAGGGATCTGATCAGATGATGTTGGTGCTTCATCTTCTGCTCCTGATCCGCTGGTTTTAGGTCTTGGGTTGGTGTTAGAGATGTATCTCTCTTTAGACAGCTCCATTTGTCTTCCCACAGGACATTAGCTGAACGCTGTTAGTCTTCAACATCACGTATACGATTGGTGTTTAGGACGAGACTGACCTCGCGTGACCTATAGTCAGACCAGCGTACTGAAGCTGAGATGAGAAACATCTTATTCTTTAAACCAGAGATTTGAAAACTTTCTGTCAGGTGAATCCCTTTGGCGTTAATTACTGAAGTGAATATTTCAGTAGTTTAACAGGACATTTGCATAGTTCTCTGAAGTTGGTTAGTGGCCACATGACATGCAGGTAAACAAATAAAATCTAATATATATTTTAGTAAGGGTTTATTTTGATTCTTTTTTTTTTAATTATATTTTTTAATTTTTTTATGTTTCATTTTTTTCTATTTTAATCATTTCTTTTAAATTTGCATTATGACTTAATAAATTTTAGTGTTTTGATTTATTTTAATTTAATAATTTATTTATTTTATGATTTGCACTTTTTTTGATTAAATAAATTTTTCATAAGTGTTTTGTTTTTATTTTAATCATTTATTTTAGTTTTCCATGTATGATATAATTTTTAGTAAGTGTTTTATTTAGTTTTTTATTTTTATAATTTATTTTAATTTTACATTTTTATGATTTGATTATAATATATAAAGTATTTTGTTTTATTTGAATACTATGAATTTTAATTGTGTATTTTTATCATTTAATTACTAATAGTATTTTATTTGCATTAAGATTTAATGTCCAGTGTTTTATTTTAGTTTTGAAATGTTTATATTTATGGTTTAATTTAGTGTTTTATTTTATTTATTTTTTATATATAATTTTTTGATGTTTACTTAATGATTTCATTAATGTTTGGTGTTTTGTTTTGTTATTTGTTTTAATTTAACATTGATTTTTTTTAAACTTATGTAGGCTAGCCTTACCCAGTGTCAGTAAAGTGCACACTTGTAGACTGTAGTAGAAGTAGAATGTGATTTGTGACGCAGCTGCGCGTGAAGTTCTGTGTTCTACAAGAAAACCATTGAGAAAATGGTGAAGCATTTGAGATTTTTAAACATCCTTACGTTTTTAAAGTTGCACGAATGTCAGGAGTATGCCATTTGAGCCACATCTGAACATTCTAGGATGCGTTCTTGAGCTCGTTTTCTTCACATCTGCATCTCAGTCATTTGCGTTATATTCAACTCCGAATGTCACAATGGTTGTGATTTAGCTGTTTAGTTTTTAGTTAGTTTTTTTTAAGATTTATTTTTGACATTTGTGATAGGATAGTTTAAAGCTGACAGGAATCAAAGTAAGAGAGAGAAAGGTGGCGGGATCAGGAAAGGTCCTCAAACCGGGATTCGAACTCGGCACGCGCTGTATGGTGCTACAAAGCTATCAGTGCCAACTTTTAGTTTACGTCATCTTAGTGCATATCACCTTAGAATTTTAATGTTAAAAAATAATAATAAAAATATATTTAAATGTCTTTATATTTAAACTTAATTTTAAAATGTTTTAATTTAAAAGTAGGCAACTTAAATTGCTTTGTTTTGATGTTTAAAATATTGAAATTTTTATGCTTTGATTTTTAGTAATGGTTTCTTTTAAAATATGTTTAATAATTTAAAACAACTATTAAAATGGTTTGTGATATTTTGAATGTAAATCTTTTTTATTATTATTTTACATCATGATTTGTTGTTTTCAGTGTTTCGATTGTTTTTCTTTTAAATTATGATACGAGTCGCAGCGCTGAAGCAGCTCAACATCGATTGAACGCGGTTCTTCTGAAGTTCAACACACAAACATCAACACGAGGAGATGCTGCACAGAAAACACAAACACACACAAGTTTGAGAGGTTTTAGGAAGAAACTTCAGTCCAGTATTTCGAGCAGGACCCCTCGGAGATCGCGGTGAATGTCTGTCCTGGTGCATGGGTTCAAGCATCTGTGTTTGTTTGTTCTTGATTCTGTTCTTTTATTTTGGATGTTTATTAGAGGGTGGGTGAATAGGAAACATTTTACTATGTCTTGGCTTCTCTTTAAAGAAGATTTGAGCAATAAAAGAATTTGAAAGACACTCTGGTGTAATGGATTCGTGTTACCGTGTCGTGTTTGAATTGTTCAAAAGCCCTTTTGTAGTCAAGATATTTAAGTTTTTCCTAGACATAAACTGATATTCAAAAAAAAAACCTAATTGTTATGTTAACAAATTTCGTCAATCCGAATGAATCCAGTCTAAATCCAGATTCGCCGCGTTCAGAAGCAGAGAAAGACGCCGCTAAATTCTCCGGAGCTACCGTGACTAACTCTCATTTTTGTCTTAATGACGTATTTAAAAAAGAAATCTTGCAAATATATCAGAAGAGCTTTTAAGCAAATGTTTAGAGAATAATTTGTGCACGTGACCGGTTCGACAGACGTAAATAAACGCTTTATTAAAAAATTAAAATCTTTATTAAAGTTAATCAAACCTAATGATGCAGATCAGTTATGTGGACACGTATAAAGACCCAGAAATTATGTTTTTATGTGCTGTTTGGGTCATGTTTATTATTATTATTATTATTATTATTATTATTATTATTATTATATTTAAACCACGTGGGTTATAACTGATGTGAGTTTGTGTTCAGATCTTGAGCACTAGAGCGCAGCACTGACACGGTTTGTGTTTCTGTATGTGTTTGGTTACATTTTAAGGCCAAGTTTTTTATTTCAAATATGCAATTTTGTATTGTTTTTATAAAAAATTAGAATAAATAAATAAGTTCTGTTTTTCAGAACTTTTCATTTTATTTTGCTGTTTTTATTTTAAAGTTAATGTGTTTTACATTTTTATTTAAAATTTAAAATTTAGTATTTTAGTATTTTAGTATTTTACATTTTCAATTTAGTTTTTAGAATTTTGTAGTATTTTATTTTATAGTGTATTTTAAAATAATTTAATTTTAAATTTATGATTTAAGATGGTTGAGGACATTTGAAGTGCTCAAAATAATCCTGTTCAAACCCAGCAGAGAAACTTCACTTTATTATTTCAAACCTCACAAACATCTCTTTTGTTTTGTCGGGGGATTTTCTGTCGATTCTGTAAATCAGTATGTGTTGTGAAAAAGCTCTACACATAAAATAAAACTGACTGAAACTTAATGAAAATCAGACATGTTCTTGTTTGACTGGTTTTCTGGGTCACAGACGGCTCTGATCTCCAACATGTGGGTTAGTTGTGAACGTTTCATCTGGGGTTGTGTTGTGCAACTCATATGACAGACATAAATACTGAAAATCAGAACCAGATTTTATCGCATGTCTTATTTCAGTTCATTTGGGTCTTCAGATACACAGAAACAAGACGGTACTGTAAGTCACAGATCCACACTAGAGTTAATTATAGTTAATGAAAACCAAAATTAAAACCTTAAAAATACACTTTTGTTACTTGAAATCAAACAAATGTTAACAGAAATAATAAAAAAGTAAAAATAAAAAATCAAGTTAAAAAAAAATAATAATTTCAGGACGTTGCCAAGGAATACTTTCACAGTTATTAAAAATTAATAAAAAAATCTATTGATATTAAAAAAAGACAAACATACATTAAAACTACTAAAAATAAAATAAAAATAAAAATAGTAATAAAAACTGTTAAAGTATCTCACAGATACAAACCAGGTTATTATAGTTAACTAACATTAAAATGAAAACCATAAATGTACTTTTGTTACTTAAAAAAAATAATAATAATAGAAAATGATATTAAAATAACATACTTTAGAAAAACCTCTTAATGCAGCCTAAACTGGTTTACTGTTTTTCTTAGTCTTCTGGCCTGTTGGTTGGGTTTAAATGGCTTTAGACACTTTTTGTTGATTTTGTATTTTGTCTTGTTTAAATTTTAAAACTTGCTTATTTAAATTGGGTAAAAGTATGAATAAAACTTGAAGCTGGTCAGGCTGGGGGACAAGCTGTAGTTTCAGCAGTGTAAATGAATTATGAATTACAAATAAATAATAAACGATAGCATACTTGCAATTCCAGTTTGTTTTTTCAGGATTTGGGTTTATCGGGATAGCCATTCTCCCTGATTTTTACTGTATTTTTGATCAAATAAATGCAGTCTTGGTGGCTTTTGACGCTAATGTACATGAACTAAACCTGACGTCTGTGTGTGTGTTCATATAAAATAAGCAGCTTATAGTTTTATTAAAGGGAAGTGATGAAACACTGGTCCATTTTCTGTAAAACATCTGCTTTTAGCTGATCTGATATTGAAACTGGATTATTATTTGTGCGCGCGTCGACTTTCTCAATAGTTGCGCAACATGTCCTCTTTGTTGTAATAATTCTTATCATCTGTTGTTCCCTCTCTGCGGTCAGAATGACATATTGAAAAACTTACAGAACGGTTTTAGTGTTAAAGCCCTTTTCCTGTTCTGAAAGACTGAATAGTTAACCTGGTCAGTCCTCACTAGTCCTTGTGACCTGCTAGTGATCTGATCAAACCGCTGTCAGACACTAGAAGTATTAAAGCGTTTGTGCTTCAGACATGATTCTGGTTCAGTGTTTTCAGCCGCTGGACCAGTAAATGTGCAAGAATCAAGGGTAGATGTGCACAAACACTCAGAAGTGTGTTGAAAAATTCTCTCAGAGACTCTATAATGAACCTCACTGAATAATGCTGCTGTGAAAAATAATCACCGTCCATGTCCAAAACGAAATTTCAATTAGATTTGTATATAATTCTGTCTAGTTTGATCGTTGTGAGGATCAAATGGTTGAACGTCCTGACAAAAAAAAAAAAAAAAAAAAAAAAAAAAAAACACTGAAAAGAGATTCATAAAGACATTGAACGCTGCAAACAAATCTGATTCACCCAAAAATAAAGCAAGTCATTTTGTGGATAGAGGACTTGCATCTTAGCTGGAAGCAGCGGTTTAAAGTTAAAAACATCTTAATGCTGGATTTGTTTCAGCTTTTGTCTTCTCCAGATGTGAACTGATGGACTGGAGTGGTGTGGGTTACTTGTGGATTATTGTGATGTTTTTATCAGCTGTTTGGACTCTCATTCTGACGGCACCCATTCACTGCAGGGCATCCACTGGTGAGCAAGTGATGCAATGCTACATTTCTCCAAATCTAATGGAGAAACAAACTCATTTTAATCTTGGATGGCCTGAGGATGAGCACATTTTCAGCGAACTATTCTTCCTTGTATCGTTTTTTTTAGCTACGATATCAAAAACCATTGAAACAAGACCAATTTACTTACCTCATAAGATATTAAGATTTTTTTTTTTAGTTAAATATTTCACATTTATTCATATATTTATTTTTCTGACCATATAATAACCTTAGCACAAATACAGTGAAAACATTATTTGTTATACAGTTACATATTTCTTTAGATCTAAGTATGGTACATGTGCTAACATGTTTATCTCTCTCTCTCTCTGTTTCCAGACATTCCATAAGAGCATTTCTGGGTTCCATGGCAGCAGACGTCAAAATAGAGGAGATTTAGGATAGAGACAGAGAAACGCTTCAGTCACACAGTAAATGAACATGAAGATTTGTGTCATCACAGGTACACTGACTACAGCACACATTCACGTGAACATTTGAACAGTGTCTGTGAGGGGAAACACTCACACACGCAAATATTAAGAAAGAATTGAGTTTAAACCAGGGGTATGATCTGAAATGATCCCTTGATTCAAAGACTCTCAAAATATATGAGAGTCTCAGCGAGAGGTAACGTTTTCTCTATGTTTTGGTGATTGGTGATAATCGTTATGAACATTTGAATTGCTGATTATGATGTAAACCTATACTGCAGAGGAAACAGCCAGTAAACTGATTCACTTCAGAGAACATATGAATCATTTGTGCACACTGATTGATTCAATCATTCAATATGACTCACATTCTGGACCACATATTTAAATTCATATTTTATATTTTGACATGAAATGTGAAACACATTGCGATGCGTGTGGTCTTGATCAGAGGTGTGAATGAGAGCTGTGTGTGAACTAATGTGTGACACACAGTCTGCAGTGGTTTTGAACATTCAGTGATTCATGATTGTTGAGGACAGCAGACAGTCTGAACTGAACTTCCACCACAACAACTCACAGCACTGCTTTATGTAGGAAGTAAAACCACGGCCCGGAGGATTGTGCTGACCTGACAGATCACTAACCGTCCCCTCATCGAGATTCAGATTGCTTTGTGGTTATAACATAAACACACAAACAATGCAAAGGGAGTCTGTTTACATTAATGCATCACTAGCAGTTCACTTCCATTGCATTGCATTGCTTTTGATCAGTTCATGCATTCACTGGGAGCATGGTATTATTTGAGTATTATTTATATACTATTATAGTTTTTATTAAAATCTAAATTATTTATAACATTGTAATAGCAGGTTTATGTGCCATGAAATGTTTTCAGCATCACAATCTCTGTTTTCATCATCTATCACCCTGATGTCTGTATTTCTGCTCTTTTTCTAGAGTTTCTTTGACGTTCCTCATTAGGAATTGGATGGATATCATTAAGATTTATACATATATATATATATATATATATATATATACACACACACTCTCAGAAATAAGTGTTTGTACCTAAAGGGTTTATTTTGGTACCTTAAAGGTACATATTAGTACTTAAAGTGTGCATTATGATAAAATAGTCTCCCCTGGAGGCATGGGTTCATCCCACTTCTGACAGACCTATCCTTGGGGAAGTCGTGGCCTAGTGGTTAGAGAGTTTGACTCCTAACCCTAAGGTTGTGGGTTCGAGTCTTGGGCCGGCAATACCACGACTGAGGTGTCCTTGAGCAAGACACTGAACCCCCAACTGCTCCCCGGGCGCCGCAGCATAAATAATACCCACTGCTCCAGGTGTGTGTTCACGGTGTGTGTGTGTTCACTGCTGTGTGTGTGCACTTTGGATTGGTTAAATGAAAATTCTGAGTACTTGGCTGTATGTCACTTTCACTTTCACATAAAATGTTGTCTTTGTAGGAAACTCACTTGATTTTAAGAGTTTGATGCCTAAAAATGTTGTCTTTGTAGGAAACTCACTTGATTTTAAGACTATGGTACCTAAAATTGCTTTCTAGGAACTCTAATTTCTTCTGGTTTTGTTTTTGAAAAAGACTGGCATTCAATAGAGTTGAACTCAAGTCTATAATCAAAGCACTGAAATCATATAAAACTCCATTTTTTGATATATTTATATTTAAGAGACCTGCAGCTTACGCAAGTCCAGCGCGAGTTCATAAACGAAAGCAGCTGGGTTTAATCATGTTCTAGACACTGTTAGTTATTATGTAGATATGAATTAGTTTCTCTGAAACAGATGCAGAAAAATAAACATTTTGTCTTGCAGTCTATGTCATTTCCAGTTAAAGGTGGTTAAGAGACGGACTAATCAGCCCTTTCCATGGAATAACAGAATTTCACAAGAATTGCACTGATTTCCTAGAATGGTATTCGATCTTGTCGTCATGACAGTGATAACACAACGTGTTTGCAGCACGTGATTCTGGCTGCCGGCGCTGCAACAATTTAATGGTCATTATTAAACCTGAATGCATTCACCTGAATGCAAGCAGAGATAAAATGTGTGGTGCATGCTTAAACACAATCACAATGTGTTTTTGGATCTTATTTTTGTCTTGCTTTCCACTAAACATTCTTGAATCAAGTTCCATGCAGTGTCAGAATTAGAATTCACTGTGTAAAACTTGTTTTCCCTTTGAACGAAGCTTGTTTTTCTGACTCCATTAGCAGATTTTTCTCATTTTAGGAAGTCTTAATACTGATTAATTTCTTAGTAATTAAGGCTTATCTTAATTTTACTTCCTGTGCATCAGTTGTTTGCTCTGCTCTCTTTATACACTGAAGCTTTTGTTGCTACTGATTTCATTTCTTGTTTTGCTTTTCTCACTCATGACTCATTTAGGAGATGCTTGTGTGTCAAAACTTATAGTGCCACCTAGATAGACAGCATACACAGTGAGATTATTGACTTTGACTGAACCAAAATGTCTATGTGCCCATGATGCTGTCTAGATAGGCAGCTCACAGAGTGCTTTTAATGTCTTACTTCTGTAGGTAGGTGTTTTGCATGGTTTTGAGATGCCCAAAAACACTGTGTAGGCGTGAAGCTCACCATTTGAGGCACATGCTCAGAAATGCAGCCCTAAATTCATGTATTGGTAACTTTTGAGAGCAAGTGTCTTGCTGTCTGCTTTATAAGTTTTAAAATGCATGGACTGCTCATTAGGACATGTGCCTGAAAACACTGTCTGTGTAGGCAACTCACTAGGTCTTGAGAAATGCTATCTACTTAGGGTTCTTATCAGTTTTAATGTCTAGGTTGACAGCTCTTTAGGTTATAGGACATGTTCCAAAGTCTGTTTTTTATTATTTTATAATGCCTAAAAATGCAGACTGTGTAGGCAGTTTAAGATTATGATGCCTAAAATGTTATCCATGTAGGCAACTCTGAGTTTAGAAACTACGATTCTCAGCAATGCTGTCTATGAAGGAAACTCACAAGAGACTGACCCCTAAAAAAATGTCAGCTCACTAGGTCTTGATACTAGGATGCTCAGAAATGCTGTCTACAGACAACTCTCCAGGTTTTAAGACTAAAAATGCTGCTTATAGGAAATGAATTGGTTTTAAGACTGACACCTATGTTTTATATGTAGGCAACACACTTGGTTTTGAGACTGACACCCAGAAATGTCGTTTATGTAGTCAACTCATCTGGTTTTAAAAATATTATGCAAATGCTGTATTTATAGGAAAGTCGTTTGAAATGTTGTCTATGTAGGAAACCCACTAGGTTTTGAGACTATGACGCCAAAAATGTTATATAGGCTTTAGGCAACACTCTGAGACCCACACCCAGAAATGTTGTTTATGTGGTAAACTATAGGTTTTGAGACGACGATGCCTAAAAATGTTTTCTATGTAGGCAACTCAGGTCTTGATAGGATGCTCAGAAATGCTGTCTATATAGACAATTCTTCAGGATTTAAGAATAAATGTTGTCTATAGTAAATTCATTAGTTTTGAGTCTATCATGCCTACAATGTTATAACTAGGCAGCACTAGGTTTTGAGACTATGATGCCCAGAAATGTTGTTTATGTTGTAATACTCCTAGGTTTGAGATGCCAAATGCTGATAGGCAACTTTATCGGTTTTGAGAAAATAATACAGATGTTGTTTATAGGAAACTCACTTGAAATGCCTTAGAATGTCATATATGTAGGGAACTCACTAGGTTTTGAGAGTATGATGCCCAGTGATGCTGTCTATGTGGTGCTCACCGGTCTAGGGTGTTGTCTAGTGAGTGAGCGCAGTGCGCACTGACACAGACGCGGCGCAGTAGCGGTTTTTGAGAAAGTAAAGCAGGAAAAGAGCCTCCTCCCTCAGAGCGCGTTCTTCATGAACGTTTCCTGTCGCGTTTGTGACTCACGTCCATCTGCGCGTTTCCTCTCAGACGAGGGAGGAGAATGAGGCTCGAGCCGATTTAAGAGCATGATCCGGGGTCAGACGCGATGGAGCGTGTAATGGAGCGGTTCGGTTCTGTCGGTTTCGGGTCGGTTCTTCTCGTGTGTCTGGTGTCTGGTAAGTTTCCGCTTCAGTCTTGTTACTGCGACGCGACGCTCTGACGCTGACACCGCTGTGATCAGCGAACGCGAGCGTTTCACCGGAGCGTTGCGAGTCGCGTCGCGTCACACTCAGCGTTATGGGGTGTGATTAGATTAATTATTAGTTCCTCTCCAGTGTCTGAAACTGTCAGACAGCACGAGCCTGACGCACGTTTCCTCGTGTGTCTGCGCGTGTCTGAAACTCTCCAATTCTGTTCCTGTTGTCTAAATTTGTTTGTCTGTTTTTATTTTCTAAATGTACTGTGACATTTGTCATGGTAATAAACTCGTGTAAAATATGCTTTAAAAAAATATCGTGTTTTGAGTTGTTACTTAAGCTGTATTACATTACTGTGGGATCTCGTTCAAATATTTACCTTAGTTTAACTAGTGCGGTGGTGCCATGATAAAGTATTAAATATCACAGTTAACTATAAGTAAAACCATAAAAAAAATCGTTAATATAAATAAATTTTGACTGAAATATATATAGCGTATAATATTAAATGTTTTTTGCTTTGCTTTCATTTAATTTAACATGATGTAGCTTACTAAAATAACTAAAACTAAAAATGAAATAAAAAAAATAAATAAATGCATATAATTAATAGGCTACACAATAGAACATATTAAATAAAAAAATTAATAAAGTAAATGTGTCTGCAGGATGAGTACCATATTTATGATGATGTCAGATATAGATAAATAGATGACAAAGAGAAAGAAAATATATTAAGTTTTTATATATATATATATATCATAAAGTGCATTAAACATTACATTACACCAGGGTTTCCCAAACTGGGCTGCAGTGGGTTTTTGTGTTGTTAAATAATTAATAATTAATTTAATCATAATACAAGTTGCATTAAATTGATTAAGACCTTTTAGATTTTTATGTATTTAGATTAAATGAAAATGAATTCCTCTTAAATGAGGTCGCAGGTGTTCTTCATCACTGTCCGTCACTAAAGTAAAACACAGATGTTTCTGTGGTTTAACGTGAAACAACATAAACCTGCATATGCATTTAAGAGATCCTGAAGATAATATATATATAATGTTTATATAATGTTTCCCAAAGCTCCGTGTCCATCTACCGCAGCTAACAGTGATGCAGCATGTGTTTGCGTTTATGTTCCTGGCAGACGCAGATACTGAAGCAACGTCCAGACGAATGTTGAGACGATTATGTCATCAGATTCTGAGATGCTTGTTGCTGTAGAAAATGTTTTTTTTTAATTATCACATGTGTTTGGGGTCTAAACTAACGTCACTTCGCTGTTTGAACAATGTCTGTGTATCAGCTGGTGTTTTGGTGATTTTCAGTGGATTTATGAAGTCGGTTTTGACCAATCACATTAAACATAAACATCATCCACTAACTAACCACAAACAAAAACATTACCTTTGGCTGATCCAAGGTTAATAATAATAATAATAAAAAAAGTTATTATTATTAGCTATTTTATATCTCATTTTTATATAGTTTAACTTGATCTGCTAAAATAACTAAAACAAAAAGTTATTAAGAACTATAAAGACATTAAAAAAAAAAAAATACAAAAAATGTATCTCAATACAGTTCTGATCTCGCCTCTGTTTGTGTCTCAGGTGCATCAGCTCTGCTCCACACACCCAATCCACAGAGTGTGTGTAAGTCATGTGACCCTCAGCCGGCGAACTGCAGGTCGAATCAGTGCATCACAAGCTGCAGCGTATCAAAGACCTGCCCGGGTCCAGATGATGTCTGCGCCGCCGTCTGGTATGAAGCACTTGTGATCATGAGTCATGCAACTACAATGGTTTTTGTTCCAACACGCTCACAGACGTGTTGCAGCATTCTTTACTTAAAGCAGTAGTTCACCTAAAAATTAACATTCGCTGAAAATTCACTTGCCCTTAGGCCATCTGAGATGTAGGTGAGTTTGTTTCTTCATCAGATTTGGAGAAATGTAGCATTGCATCAGTGTCTCAGCACTGGTTCCTCTGCAGTGAATGGGTGCCGTCAGAATTAGAGTACAAACATCACAATGATCCACAAGTAATCCACACCACTCCAGTCCATCAGTTAATGTCATGAGAAGTGAAAAGGTGTGTGATTGTAAGAAGCAAATCCATTATTAAGACATTTTTAACCTTTAACTGTTGCTTCTGGCTAAAATACGACTCCATAATCCATAATAACGCTTCCTCCAATGTAAAAGTGGTCTGGTCTGAATCAGGAGAGAAATATACACAGATCAAGCACTGTTTACAAGCCAGAACAGTCCAAAACAGCTTTGAACAAATATATGTGTGGATTTTGAAGTGAAGAGACAACAGGAGATGGACTTGTTATTATGGATTATTTTAGCCTGAAGCAAAGGTTTGAAGTTAAAAATGCCTTAACAATGGATCTGTTTCCTACAAACACACAGCTTTTAGCTTCTTGAGACATTAGCTGATGGACTGGAGTGGTGTGGATTACTTGTGGATTATTGTGATGTTTTTATCAGCTGTTTGGACTCTCATTCTGACGGCACCCATTCACTGCAGAGCATCCACTGGTGAGCAAGTGATTCAATGCTACATTTCTCCAAATCTAATGCAGAAACAAACTCATCTACGTCTTGGATGACCTGAGGGTGAGGACATTTTCAGCTAATTTTCATTTTTGGCTGAACCATTCCTTTAAGGAATGACAATAAAGTGAGCGCCCTGAAGCAAAGAAGCCTTTTTCAAACTAAAACCAAAAACTTTTCAACCTGAATCATTCTTAAAGGGATAGTGCACTCTCCCTAATATGCATTTTTTAGGGGTGAATAATCCTTTACAGTAAGTTTTAAGGCACCAGAATATAGTTGAAGAACTTTAAAAGTTTCTCCTGTGATGTAAAATGGCAAAACTCTTTTTCTAAACCATCTCTGATATAGATGTAGATGTGTAATAGATGCAAACCAACCTGTACACTGCTGCATTATGGGTTGTGTAGTTTGGTTTGTAGTGATTATTACATGAAAATGGAAAACACAACATGAGCTTGTTTCACTTTCCATTCAGCAGAAGATACAGGAACAACGACCCAAAATACACAAACGCTGGTGTAAATCAGCTGACTGGACATATCTGACTTACTGTTTCTCTTACTATCACTAAACTACTGTTTACTGGACACAGTACGCAACTGTTAAAAGTGTAGTATATACTGTGAACTAGTTACTATGTTTTTGAATTAACGTGAAAGTGAAAGAACATTTTAATGATGAACATTTTATAATTCATCCGTTAATCATCATCAGCTGTCAGTCAATTAATTATTTTAATCTTATTAATTATATGACGTGTCAATTAATTAATCTAATAATCGCAATTTACATCTGGCTGTGAAAATACCCCCAAAAGATTTTGGGTTAAATGATAAAGTATTAAGTAAAAATTACAAATAGTAGCTTTAGAAATAAATATTTGATTTGATTTAATATAAAATTTATTACACATAAACATTTAGGCTACAACAGCCTAACATAAACTATGGAACATAAAAGAAGATAATTTGAGAAACACCCCGTTTTTTTTTTTTTTTTTTTTTTTTTTTTTCGTTCATGCAATGGAAGTCATTGCTAACCAAAACAACTTTGTTACCAACAGTCTTCACAATACCTTCTTTTATGTTCCACAAAAGAAAGTTATTAATTCAGGTTTGAGTAAATGATGACATAATAATACAAACAAAAAAAAACAAAAAAACTTTGGGTAATCTATCCCTTTAAAGGAGCCATGTGTAATGTCTGGCAAAAAAAATCAAGTCATACTCCACATTCCATACCAGATGGGGGCAGTATGCCTCAATAAAGTGAATTGGTCTACTCTAGAGTAACAAACGAGAAACGGCATAGTCTCTATGCTCCGCCCCTACCTTCACAACAACCCTAGAGCCATAGCCGAAGCCTAAAGGACGTTTTGCCTCCAGAGGAACGTTATGTCAAGTGAATTTGAAACATGACATCTTCAAGCTACTCCCCTTCACCTTTACCAGTGAATATGTATATATTCGTTTTGTTCATATTACATTTTGAGTTGTATATACACATTATTTGAATTAAATTAATTTGACAGACAGCATTCTGTCAACATCATTGGTCAACATCAGACAGCTGATGTTGACCAAGCTAGCGCCAACCAACGTAACCAGAGCTGCCAACTCTCAAGCATTCACCGTGAGACACACGCAATTGACTCTTTTCACACGCTTTCAAAAACTTGACCGCTCTGAATATAGTGCGTGAGTGCGCGCGCGGCCGGGGCGCGCTCTCTCTCTCTCTCTCTCTCTCTCTCTCTCTCTCTCTCTCTCTCGGGTTCATTATCATCGAAGACATTTCAAGCTTCTTAGGTAATGTTACATTTTAGCATCAACTTGGTAGAGACGGGCTTTGGTAGATAACAGGTGAAAACCGGATCGGATCTGTGGGTAAGTTAACGCAGCTACGGTTAGCCATCGCTAACATTAGCACGTTTATCGAACAGCCTTCGATACATTTCTATGTTATAACTTCCCGAAAAAAATACGCAAACATATAAAACAAACTTCTAGCGAAATACTAACAGCATCTTACTTACCAATCTAAAAGAAATGTTGCAAGTTCGGAGTCGAACCTCATTTCTTTCAAGTTCATCAGTTGTCTCCAGCAATGGAAAGCAGTGCCGATGTTTACTCTGGTTCGGCTCCTTTTCTTATCGGATTTGATTTGTGATTCCGAGCGCGGTTGTAGGTGTCTCTTGCCAAGGGCTTCAGCCATCCTTCCGCTCTCTTCCCTGAACTGAAATGAAGTAGTGGGCTGTACCTTCCACACGATTGACATCAGGTTCAAGTACGCCCACAAGCCGTGTGAGTTATTCGTGTATTGCAGGTTGGCTGGTGGTTATGTTGCCCGCATACCGCCTCCCATGGCCGAAACTGGTATTACGACACCTGTCGGGCCGTGGCTAGTAATGCTAATGCTAATTAAGGTTGATATCTCTGCAGCACTATAACTTGACATTTTTTTAATGACATCATTGCCCTCATTTCTTCTCATTCTTTTGATGGGTGTAGGTCATTTTTTGGATATTTTTACCTCAATTTTTACACATGGCACCTTTAAAGCCCGTTTTTAATGAAATGATACTCTAAATAAGAAACTAAATCTGTCAGCAGGTGGCGGTAATTGTCTTTATGAGTCATTTATTCAACAGCTGATTCATTCAGGAATTCAGTAAATGGCTCTCTGGATGAATGGGCCTTTGAATCATTGATTCACCCGATTAGTTCAAAACGTGGATTCATTCAGAAACTAAACTAAACTGTGCTGTTCGGGCGACGAGCAACAGTTCTGATGTGGGTTAATAGGTATTAGTTTTGTTGGCAAAACTTAGCAAAAACAGACAACAATGTGTTTAAAATATAAAACAATATAAACAACTTAATTACTGAACTGTTGTATAAAATCACATTTGCACTCGTTATATTCGAGGCAAAAACAGCACTCGTGTGATATTGCTCTAGCTGCTGGTGTGATATCGCTTATCATATGATTTAAGTAAGAAATAACGCGATTAAATTATTTTAACGCAGGTGATGCACTGGCCCACGCCATCTTATATTTTAGCATAATTGAGATACTAATTATTGAATTCGTTTTTATATTTGTAATTTTCATTTAAACGAATGAGCACTTTTACATTACTATAAGGTTACAGTTAACAACAGAGCCCAAACTTAAATGTGATTACTATTTATTTTTAAATATAATAATCAATGCTCAACATAAAAAAAATAAAATAAAATAAAAACTGTATGCTAACATGTAGGATAAATTGCACATAACGCAGTTTTTAAATTAGCTTCTGAATTATACAATTTCTATTTGTTGTTGAAATGTACCTATTAATTTACACAGATTAGTTGTCGTCTGGCGTTTTTCGCTCGATATTTGCATAAAGTCAAGGAATGCCTAAACTTTTTGGCGCTCTAGGCCGCTCTCAACACTTTGTCTGCGCTGCTTTCAATCATATGTATTTTTTTCAGTTAATATTTAATTTATTTCAAGTAATGGAAATGTATATTTGTTATTAGTTAACTATAATAACCATGATACATTTACATTTTTTGAATAATATGCATATATACATAAATATATAGCTACATATTTACATTTACATTTATTCATTTAGCAGATGCTTTTATCCAAAGCGACTTACAATTGAGGAATGCAATAAGCAATTCATTATACAGAGGCAAACAGACACAGGAAGTGCTTGCAATACAAAGTTTCAGGCATTGTTCAGAGTAAATACTAGCTAGACAGGGAGAGGTTAAGGAAAGAAATGAATCAATCCTCCCAACTAGAAGATATTTACTCTAATAGACAGAAAACTTGTATTAAGTAAAACACTTAAGTGCTCTTGCTGTCTCACAGTCAGTTCACTTATCCTACATATACACATATTATATATATATACACACACACATATATATGTATATATATAAAATTTTCAGCCCACTTTTGACAGTCTGATGTGATTTTATGGGTAATTTCACTTCCTTTTTTCATAACACTGGAAATGAAAGCTTGAGCTCATTGCATTTTAGGATACTGTATAACACACATTGTGTTCTGTTATAATACTGCGCATTTTGACAAATGTAGTAGAGCATCAGGATATTGACACAGTGCAGAATAAGTATGAGTAGTATGCTAGTGATTGCATGAACTGCGAGCTGTGATTGCTATTTCTGTCTCTCAGGTGGAGGAAGGCTGGAGTTGTGATGGTGGAGACGAAGTGTCATGACCCGAAGCAGCCTCTGAACGGCGTGGTGCTGGACGACTACAGCAGCTCGGACTGTGTGCTGTCGTTAAAAGTCATGAACACCTCTGTCCTCCGTCTGTGCGCCTGTACGGGACGAGAGTGTAACAAGCGCTTGCTGCTGAGCAAACCTGATGACCAGATATGTGAGTGCAGTTGTAGTGTGTGTGTGTGTGTGTGGTTTCCTACTATTTGTCATTTCCATACTATTTGTCATATAATCAGCACTGAGTAGGTGTGTGTTTGTGGTTTCATATGTGTAGTGTTTGTTGGAGGTCTCCATCAGGTGTGTGTCTGGTTTATATATTTAAATATATTTCACATACCATCAGCGTTGAGCTAAATCTGAAAAAATGGCATATTTGCATTCATATCGTTCTTGTTGTGAAGGTAAAATTGATTCGTAAAGTGTCTGTAGTAATCGTGTTGGTTTTACATAAAGCAAGACAATCAAGATTAACTTTTCTTATCTAGTTATAACAAGTGTCATATAAAGTTGGGATACAATTGCTCTGAACTGCCTCTAAAGAGAGAACTTTTATTTGATCTATTTTTAGATTATTGGTAAAATTCTCATTTGTTAACATTGTTAGCATTAGCTGACATGAACTTACTATATACAGTATATATATATATACAGTATACAGGCAGAATGAATCAGTTTATATATATATACAGTACAGTATCAAAAATACAGAAAAAAATGTAATATTGTGAAATATTATTACAACTTAAAATAATAGTTTTCTATTTGAATATACTTTAAAAAAAATAATTTATTCCTGTGATGCAAAGCTGAATTTTCAGCATCATTACTCCAGCCTTCAGTGTCACATGTAACATCCAGTTTATCACATGATCATTTAGAAATCATTCTAATATTCTGATTTATTATGAGTGTTGGAAACAGTTCTGCTGTCTAATATATTTGATGAATAAAAGGTTAAAAAGAACTGCATTTATTCAAAAAAAAAAAATTCTAATAATATATATTCTAATATTTTATTTACTATCACTTTTTATCAATTTAACACATCCTTGCTGAATAAAAGTATTGATTTTATTTAAAAAAAGAAAGAAAAAAAAAATTACTGACCCCAAATTACTGACCAGTAGTGTATATTGTTATTACAAAATATTTATATTTTAAAAACATAGCTTCTTTTTTTTTTCAAAGTATCCTAAAAAAGTATCACATGTTCTGAAAAAATATTAAGCAGCAGAACTGTTTCCAACTTTGATAATGAATCATCATATTAGAATGATTTCTAAAGGATCATGTGATAATGATCCTAAAAATTCAGCTTTGCATCACAGAAATAAATGATAATTTAAAGTATAATAAATTTAAAAACAATTATTTTAAATTGTAATAATATATCACAATATTAAAAAAAAAATCTGTATTTTTGATCAAATAAATGCAGGCTTGATGAGCAGAATGAACTTCTTTCAAAAACATTAAAAATAGTAATGTTTCCAAACTTTTGGTCTGTACTGTGTATATATATATATATATATTTCTCTCTTTCTCTCTGTGTTTTTGCAGTGCCTACATCAGAAAATAAAGAAGGGTTCAAACTCGCTCAGGTCTGTAGGTTTTGTGACATTGAATTTACGGCGTGTAATGCCACCGACGTCTGCGAATCCTCCTGCAACATCACCTCCATCTGCGAGAATCCCCGCGAGGTCTGCGTCAGCGCCTGGTATGTGCCACTTTTCTGTTATACAGCTTTGTTTTTGTTTACAGACTCAATCTGCAAATCTGAATCCCACTGATTCTCAAATGCAGAATCTGCATTCAGTATCACTGCTGTCTAGACATTCGAATTTCCCATATCAAGCTCTAAATGAACTCTCTGTATTCGTTCAGTATGAATGTCGACTGCATTAATCAGGAAATAGCTTCACTGTGATACAGGAAATCCTGTCTGACTTCCAGACAATCCCGCAGGAAATAGTTCATTTCGGCTCGCAGACAAACTCTGAGAGTGAAAACACACAGTCAGAGTGATCATGACGTGACAGAAAGAGTTTAAAGGAGTACTTCAGCCGAAAATGAACATTGGCGGGTTTGTTTCTTCATCAGATTTGTGGAAATGCAGTATTTCATCACTTGCTCACCAATGGATGCTCTGCAGTGAATGGGTGCCGTCAGAATAAGACTTTAAACAGCTGATAAAAACATCACAATAATCCACACCACTCCAGTCCATCAAAAAAAAAAAAAAAAAACTGCAACAAATCCATCATTACAACTTGTTTAACTTCAAACTATTACTTCTGGCTAGCCTATAATCCATAATAATGCAAAAAGAAAAGAAAATATGGAGTAACTCAATTTCCTAACATATGTTACAGAACAATATAATATAGGAATTTTTAATGTCTTTGAAAGAAGTCTCTTCTGCTCACCAAGGCTGCATTTATTTGATCAAAAATACAGTAAAAATTGTGAAATATTATACTATAACAGTCTTCACACGATCCTACAGAAATCATTCTAATATGCTGATTTGCTGCTCAAGAAACATTTCTGATTATTATCAATGTTGAAAACAGTTTTCAGGATTCACAGATGAATAGAAAGTTCAAAAGAACAGCGTTTATTTGAAATATAAATCTTTTGTAACTTTATAAATGTTTTTACTGTCAATGTAATGTGTCCTTGTTGAATTAAAATATTAATTTCTTTAAAAAAAATCCCAGACTTTTAAAGCAGTATATATTTGGTGGATTTTAAAGAGGACACACTTCTGGTATTCTCAGATTGACTGATTAAAAGCCAATCAGCTCACAATGTGCATGCTGTGTTTCAGGAGGAGAAATAAAGGAAAGCCCATCATGGAGACGATGTGTCACAATCCAGCGCTCCCTTTTCACGGTCAGTATCTGACGGACTACAACAACAGCGTCTGTCTGATGAAGCAGGTGAAGGGCATGGAGGACGATTTCTACATCTGCTCCTGCAATCAGGAAGAGTGCAACGATCGACTCTTCTTCACTGACGGTGAGTGAGATGTGAATGAGAGGAGCTAGAGTTTATTTCTGATAGAAATTAATGCTTTAATTCAGCAAGGATGCATTCAGTTGATCAAAAGCGACAGTAAAGACATTTATTATGTTACAGTAGATTTCTATTTCAAATAAATGCTGTTCTTTTGAACTTTCTATTGATCAAAGATTCCAGAAAACTAAAATGTATCACAAAAAATATTACGCAGGACAGCTGTATTCAACATTGATAATAATCAGAAATGTTTCTTGAGCAGCAAATCAGCATATTAGAATGATTTCTGAAGATCATGTGACACTGAAGACTGGAGTAATGATGCTGAAAATACAGCTGCATATCACAGAAATTAATTACATTTTACAATATATATATTTATGTATATATGTGTGTGTGTGTGTGTGTGTGTGTATACATTCATAGATATTATTCACATAGAAAAACACTATTTTAAATTGTAAAAATATTTCACAATATTTCTGTTTTTACTGTATTTTCGATCAAATGAATGCAGCCTTGTTGAGCAGAAGAGACGTCTTTTAAAAACAAAAAAAAATCTTTATGATTCTCGATCAGAATAAGAATATTAAGACTCATATCTCCCAGTTTTGACTCTTTCACACTGTGGTGTAGGTCAGTATAAAAGCATTCTTGGGGTAAACTGTGCGAGCCATTTTCTAAAATGTCTCCGTGGAGCTGCTGAAGCGTTCAGACGTGTGGTTTCCTGTCTGTGTCTGAAGATCATCGCATGCAGAACTCTTGTTTTTATAGCCGTGTGTTATTTCTGTGCGTCTGCGTGTGCACGTGTGCGCTTTGTGTTCGGTTGCACATCACTGTGTTTACTGTAACGTGTATCATTAGGGAGTTTTGTGCAGGAAAGGACCACTAATGTTTATTTCTGCTTCTGACTAGAGTCTAGTTTTAGATGAATTAAACAGGAAGCTGCCTCATGTGATTCTGAGAGGAAACTTGGTGCAGAAAATTACATAGGATGCAATTTTTATTTTTTTATTTTTTCAAAAGTTTTCTGAGGAATTGTGAAGTGTCAGAAAAAAAAGCATCACTTTCTGCATTCTCAAACACATTGATTCACAGACTATGCAGTAAAATTACATAATATTGAGAACTAAGGAGAATTGTAATTTTTGTTTGTGAATATCTAGTTTTTGCTTCTTGCAGCATTGCATTAGTTTAGTGATTAGTTAGCACTTTCTCAAAAGTGCTCATAAACTTTTATTATGTTTCCTGTATACTTTGACTCCCGGAAGTTGGACAATCAGATTGGAAATTAATTTTTCAACAGATCTTTACAGTATTGTTTACAATATAAATGTATGACATTTTAGATGGACAGTACATCCTTTAAAAAATTACCATCTAACACTAGTTTTCATTTTATTTATAAGTTAAATTTTTCATAATTTTATGCGCTTTTGTCATTTTCATTATGTTTTTTTATATATATATATTACCATCTAGGTTGAATTATTATTATTTATTCATTTTTTTTCAGTTTTAGTTTTATTTATTTTAAGTTGGTAATTTGAGTGCTTTGGCTTAAAGGATTAGTTCACCCAAAAATTAAAATTCTGTCATTAATTACTCACCCTCATGTCATTCCAAATCCGTAAGACCTTCTTTCATCTTCTGAACACAAATTAAGATATTTTTGATGAAATCCGAGAGCTTTTTGACCCTCCATAGACAGCAAGGGTCCTACCATGATCAGGGTCCAGAAACATAGTCTGTAAGGAGATAGTAAGGAGATGAATTGTTTAATAAAGTCATTATTTTTGTTTTCTTTGCACACAAAAAGTATTCTTGTAGCTTCAAAAAATTATGTTAACCCCCTGGGCCCAGTTGTTCAAAAAGTTTAATCTGGATCATTCTGATCTGGATTTGGAAATCCCATGCTGTGGAATCCGGGATCAGGTGACCCATCTTACTTTTGTGCCGGTTTTTCAAAGCAAAATTGGATTGAATCATACTGATCCAGATACACACTTTTTCAAATTTCCAAATCTGGATTACTAGCGCTCTACAGAGCCCCTAAAGTTACATGGTGATTGGGGGGAAATGCATTCTTGCATTCTAGTTTTGCATTGCATTTACATAAATAACTACTTCTGACTGCCAATGTACTTTACAATCAGTGATTAAACAACTTTAAATTAAATATATTTTAGTTTGATATTGACAGCTGTTTGGGGATTTGGGGATATATTACATGTTAAAATGTAGACCAGTTTTAAAGTTTTATTACATTTTTTGTTCCTGAAATCCACTCTTCAGCTGGGATCAGAATAATCCTTTTTTTTTGGAACTAAGTATCCCAATCTTGCTAAAATGTTTTGAACAACACAAATTGAGGATTTAATCCAGATCTAGATTGGATTTTGTGATCTTATCCAAATTCAGAATCCATTTTTTATTTTATTTTGAACAACCCAATGGAGGGTCAGAGAGCTCAGGTAACAGAAATGCTTGTAACAGTAAAGCGGTAGTAATTTTCCTCTGGTGTTCCTGTGCAGTGTCAGCTCCTACAGAAGGCGTTGAGAAAAACCCCCTGCCGGTGCTGTTGGTCAGTGTGGTTCCTGCGTTGATCGCTGTCGTCGTTCTCCTTTCGGCCTTCTACTGCTATCATGTGTTTCACCAGCAGAACCTCAAAGCGACCAAAACCAAAGGCATTGACAGCGAGACCTGCGCCATCATCATGAGCGATGACGACCGATCCGACAGCAGCTCGGCCAACGCCAACAGCCTAAACCACAACACCGAGCTTCTCCCGATCCAGCTGGACACTATAGTGGGGAAAGGCCGCTTCGCTGAAGTCTACAGAGCCAAACTCAAGCAGGGAGCGACCGACGAATCCTTCCAGATGGTAGCGGTCAAAATATTTCCCTACGAAGAGTACGCCTCGTGGAAAACCGAGTGGGAGATTTTCTCAGACGCCGAGCTTCGGCATGAAAACGTGCTTCAGTTTCTGACCGCCGAGGACCGGAAGGCAGAGCGACGCTATTGGCTGATAACCGCCTATCACGAGCGAGGGAACCTGCAGGAGTTCCTGACGGAGCACGTGATTGGCTGGGACGGGCTGTGCCGATTGGGCGGGTCTCTGGCGAGGGGCGTGGCTCATCTTCATGCTGACCGGACGCCGTGCGGACGCCCTAAAGTGGCCATCGTGCACCGCGACCTGAAGAGCGTGAATGTGCTGGTGAAGTCGGACCTCAGCTGCTGCCTCTGTGACTTCGGTCTCAGTCTGAGACTCCATAACTTCATGACTCCTGAAGAACTGGCCAACAGCGGACAGGTGAGAGTGTGCCATCACTACTGACCGAAGCCCTGGCTCAGTTTCAGGAAAACTTCATATCAATTATTATTATATTACTGTATATGTATTATATCAATAATTAACTATTTTAATTATATGCTAATACTATAAACTAAATAATTTATATTTATATATATATATATATATATATATATATATATATATATATATATATATATATGTATATGTGTGTGTGTGTGTGTATAGATATATATATACTAAAACTATAAACTAAATAGTTTATATATATGTGTGTGTGTGTTTGCGTGAGTGAAATTTCTATATTTAAAATCTATTTTTAATTAGTATATAGTAATAGTATTTCATTATAATAATTAATTATGACTAAAGCATATATTAATTAATCATATGTAATAAATAATATAGTCATATAATAAATAAATTATATTAGATACATTAGGTTGTGTAAAGGTTATTTTTATAAATAGTTTTTTATGCAATATATTTAGGGAAAAAATATTCTTATTAATAAATGCATTTATTTATTTATTTAATTTTACTATTTCATTCCATTTTTTCTTTCAAAATGTTCATGTTTTAAAAATCAAGTATCTATCTATCTATCTATCTATCTATCTATCTATCTATCTATCTATCTATCTATCTATCTATCTATCTATCTATCTATCTATCTATCTATCTATCTATCGTTTCTATCTATCTATCTATCTATCTATCTATCTATCTATCTATCTTCTATCTATCTATCTCTATCTATCTATCTATCTATCTATCTATCTATCTATCTATCTATCTACCTATCTATCTATCTATCGTTCTATCGTTCTATCGTCTATCTATCTATCTATCTATCTATCTATCTATCTATCTATCTATCTATCTATCTATCAACCTAATCCATTTCATTTCTGTATCCAAATGTTTATGTTTTAAAATTGTTAAATAATAATAATTAGCAGTTACCACACATGTTATACATTATAAACAGTCAGTTTGTTTCATGCCATAATTTTAGTTTGTTTTGTTTTTTTTTGTTAAAAATGAACCTCTTTGATTTTTTTTTGGTCTGTTTTTGGTTTACAGTAAAACAGTTTAGCAGTTTTTGGTTTACAGTTCGTTAACAGAGCGTTATTGAGCGTGATGAGATCAGTGTAAGTGTAAAAATAATAAAATAACATTAAACACTCCTAATGAAAGTGACGTCTGTGTGAACCACATGCTCAAAAATAATAATGATGAGGATGATGTCAGAACAATTAAAGCATTGTATTAAAAGAGGAAACGACACGGCGCAACGCTGAACTGAAAGTGTAGAACAAACACTTGTCTAGAAAAAATTAAAATGAAAGCATTATATACGCACAATTTGTTTCTTGTTTGTTTTAAAATTCTGTATAACTTCTGATATAACAGAGTGATATTTAGCAGCAAAGCAAGCATTTCAAAATAAAGGTCTGTAGTATGTTTTATATCAAAACTGTAATTGCATTAAAGACCAAACAGAGTTAAATCTGTCAGATAATGTGAGTTTAAGTTCATGTTATGAGCTGACAGAAGCTCTGCTGGTCTTTCTCAGGTGGGAACGGCCAGATATATGGCTCCTGAGGTGCTGGAGTCCAGGATGGACCTGGAGAACATCGAGTCCTTCAAACAGGCCGACGTTTACTCCATGGCCCTGGTTCTGTGGGAAATCACGTCCAGATGCAGTGCTATCGGAGGTAAGAAACATCCATCAGTGGTTACACTCACCATATCACACACACACACACACACACACACACACACACACACACACACACTCAGACACACGCACGCAAACACACACACACACACACACACACACCAGCACATATTAACACGCAACGACACGGCACACACACACACACAGACACACACACACTACACACACACACACTCAGACACACGCACGCAAATTCACACACACACACACACACACACACACACACAACACACACACTCAGTCACGCACACACAAAACGCACACACACACACACACACACACACCCATCTCCAAATGTATATTGGATGTAGAGAATTTGATGTATAGTAATTATGTAATAAATTAAGAAAAATGCAGGCATGATGTCATTGGATGTAGTTGGCTGTAGAAATAAACTGTGGGAAATCACGTCCACACACGCTAATCACAAACACATCACTCAAACCTCACACACACACACACACACTCACTCAAACACACTCATTCACACACACACAAACGCACGCACGTGCACACACACAAATTGGTTGTAGAAATAATGTATAAATAGAATTGGTTGTGCGAAGTTTGATTTAAATATAAATATTTAGAAAATTATAGATAAAAGATAAATGTCCTAAAATATGTAATTAAAAAAACTTGTTAATTTTATAAATATATATATATATATCAATATAAATATAGAAATTATATATATAAGATATATGTATAAAAATATATAAAATACTTATTTTTATATTATATTATATTATAAAATATTATATTATATTATATATATTATATTATATTATATTATATTATATTATATTATATTATACAGCATTTAATATAATATATCATTAAAAAGGATAGAAGATGTTCAGATATAGATGGATGGATGGATAGATGATTGTTATAAATGATAATAACACCAAAAATATAAATATTTTATTATAAACATACACTATAAATTGTAGATATAGACTATAATATTTAATAACATTTATATTTCTATATATATAGACTTTAAATTTTTATATATATACTATAATATTTATTTATATTTTTTTTAAATAGACACCCCTCCCCACTTTGATTGAAATATAAATATTAACATATCTAAAAGATGTATTGTTGAAAATAAAGAGAAATAACCCGAAAGGTGGTTATTTTAGAAGACTTATTAATTATATATAAAATATACAAAATTAAATATAAATCATTAATATATTATATTTAACAAATGTATTATATATTATATTTATGGATATTATATATGTAACAGTTATAAGATTTTATAATATTTATATATATATATCTGATTGATTATTAGATGTAATGCTTCCTGTTTTTGACACATACATTTCTTGGGAACTTCAGAGCAGAGATAGAATGATGATTTTCTATGAATTATATAAGTAAATATGTAGTTTATAGAAAACCATCATTCAATCTCTGTTCTAAAGTTCCCAAGAAATGTATGTGTCAAAAACAGGAAGCATCGCTGTCATGAACTCCCCCGTCATGTCACACAGCCCACTTCCTGTCCCTGCTCTATGCACTTCCTCCATGGCTTTGTTGTTGTTTAAGGGTCTTTATTTCAGATTCAAGAGTATTTGTGGCAGGAAGCAAACAGATTTTTGTCGTTTCTTGTGAATGGCTGGTTAAAACCCTGATGACGCACTTCCCACAATGCCATGCTCCAGTGATTCCCCGCAGTCCCCTCTTGGAATTGGTCTGATGCTGGTGTGTGTGTTTGTGTGTGTGTGTGTGTGTGTGTGTGTAGGTGTCTCCGTTTGGGAAGCTGAAGGATCATCTGTGTGTGGAGAGCATGAAGGACGACGTCATCAGAGACCGACTGAGACCCGAGATACCGGCCAGCTGGACTAACCACGCGGTAACTACCTAAACTAGTCCAACAGAGCCTGACATTCACTAAACCAGCACCTCTTAACCTTACTGACTCAAAACCTGATTATCAAAGTCAATATTCACAGACCCAGAGACACTTCTAGTGCTTGTGTAATGCTAATGGAGCTGTGAAGCTGCTCATATTTCAACTTTATTTACAGCAGGCTTATTATAGTGAACTAAAACTAAAATCATAACAAAAGTACTTGAAATAAAATAAATGTCAACTGAAATTAAATAAAAAAAAGACTAAATGTATTTTATTTCATCTAGTTTCCAAGTTTGTTTTTATTTTAAACTTAAATACAAATTTAAAGTATAGACATATTTAAAAAGACAAAAATCATTAAAATCAACATGAAAGCAAAAAAATATATAATTTTTTTTAATCTAATTTTAAATTAAAAAAAACCTAACTTTTAACTATAATATTTAAATATCACTATAGAACTGTGCTGGTAGCCGTAATATATAGTAATCTATTTAATTCTTTAAATCTAAATTTTTGTTTTATTATTTGTATTACTTATTTTAATTATTTCATAATTTAAATATTTTAATAAAATGTTTTATTTATTTGAATATGTTTTTATACTCTATTTTAGATGTAGATGAATTTATTTATTAATCAGTTTAAATCTAATGAGTGCTATATATGTTAACCTGTTGTTTTGTATTTATTTAAATCTATTTTATTCATTATAATCATTAATTCAAGTATTTTTAGTATTTATAATATTTAAATCTGTTTTAACTCATTTTTATTATTTATTGTTGTTTTTTGTTTTTATTATATGTTTTAATTATGTATTTATTTTAATATAATACATTTTTTTAAATCTTTATTATTTAATAATTTATTTATTTATTTGAATCATGTATTTATTCTTTTAGTTTAATCTTATTTTTATTATTTATTATGATTTTTATTTTATTTTTTACACGGTTTCCTCTAAACTTCCTCATATCATTATCTGCTCTCTCTCTCTCTCTCTCTCTCTCTCTCTCTCTCTCTCTCTCACTTTCTCTCTCTCTCTCTCTCTCTCTCTCTCTCTCTCTCTCTCAGGGCGTTCATCTGCTGAGCTCCACTATAGAGGAGTGCTGGGATCACGACCCTGAGGCGCGTGTGACGGCGCAGTGTGTCGTGGAGAGATTCAGTGAAATCAGCAGCGCTGTGATCTCGCCCCTCAGCGCCGACACCAAGAGCGCACAGGATTCTGGGAACGATGAGGAGGAGATCTGAACCGCGGACACCCGTCTGTCCAATCAGCTGATAAAGGCCGTTTAAGACAAAGTGACCTTTGCACTTTACAGGATCAACTAAACACACCAAATCCATGCGTGCGTACAGCACGAGTGATGTTTATTTAGCTATGAACTCATACTCCATATCCAGAGCGTGTGTATGACGCCAGACGCTCGTTACCAATCATTATAAGCTTCAGGGAAAATCTGCTTCGCTGACGTCACAGAGGAAAGGGAGTCTTGACGCAAAGGATTCTGGGACATGTGAACTCATACTAAGAAAATCCAAAAAAAAGAGACCCTTTGTGAACTTACAGTATTATAAAGCCACAAGTCGATTATGAGTGATAAAACAGATCAAATCCAGCTGAGTTAAGTGTTTATTATAGTGCTGTCAAATGATTAATCACATCCAAAATAAACTTTTTGTTTGCATACTATATGTGTGTGCACTGTGTATTTTTATTATGTATATATAAATACAAACACATGCATGTATATATAATAAAAATATGTTGTTTATATATTTATATCAAATATAAGTATATAAATGTATATACATGTAAATATTTTCAAAATATATACATGCATGTGTTTGTATTTATAATATACATAATACACAGTACACACTCATATATTATGCAAACAAAAACTTTAGTTTGGATGCGATTAATCATTTGACGCACTAAAAGAGAACTGTGAGCCAAAGACGATCTGGATTATAGAGATGAAATCTCAGGTGAAGCTGTTTGTTTATTAATGTGAAAATCTAAAGACTTTTACACACGTGCCTTACAGAGCCAAGGATCTGAAATATTAACATTCAGGTTCGGCGTCTGAAACCAACGTTTATAAAAGCCAAGAATAGAGCACTTTTTGCATATGTGCATATATAATCATTGTGTATATTTGTTTAAAAATTTTATAAAACATCATAAAATCGTTGTTTGTGAATGTTGTTTATGGACCGCTTACACACTGCAGCTGTATATAGTGCTTTAAATCAACCTGAAATCAAGTTTAACTCCATATAGTCTCTAAATTCTGAAGTAAAATTAGTTGCACGCATTGTTTCATGTCAATTTTTAATTCAACGAGCACATTCATAGCAGTCTAAATCAATCAAAAATATGCTCTTCTGATTCTGTTATTCTGATTTCTGTTATTATAACGCTTTTATGCCAGGAAAGATTACTCTATATAATAAAATCTCTAAATAAACCAGGGATTTTGTGAGGATGATTTGAGGCTCAGATTCTGATGAAATCAAATGCTGCCTCCTGCTGGAGAGATTCATCATCACACTAATACAAAATAAGAGTTTGTGTTTGTTAGGAAGCTCACAGATTATTCCGATCCCGGCTGCTCTCACAATAACATCAGTTTTCACTGTTTTGTCTTTTTCAAATGACTTTTAGGTGGAAAAAGCATTTGTTTTACTCTTGTCTTGTCTGAAACCCAGACTTCTACACGGTAAAATTGTTTGGTTCACTCTTGGCTTAGATTACCATCGTTTCAAACATGTAGTAATTCATATATTCTGTGATGATTTTTCATATTTTAAGATTAAAAGTCAGGTTTCAGATACAAGTAAAATATTTTTTTTTTCTGAAATATTAAAATAAAAAAACACAATAAAAATATGAATTATTGCATGTTTGAAATTATGGTCATCTAAACTAAGAGTGAAACAAACATAATTGTAATAATTATTGCGTAAATATCAACATGCTGTTTCAAACATTATTGGCCCGGATATTTTTGTTCGTTTGTTTATCAGGAGAGGAGTGAAGAAAACAAAGAAAAATCTAGGGTAAATGGCATTTGTGAACAGAACATTCAGTGTAATTTCAAATTATTTCTCATTTGAGCAAAAAAAAAAAAAAGAATGCAAAATGTGTAAACATTATGTAATTATGCATATTTAAGATATAAAATGCAACCTGAATTAGCATTAGTGAGAAAAATTTAGGCTATGCCTTTTAAATGGTATTTTACAGTGATAGCTATATTTAGTTTTTCAGGATTCTTTGATGAAGAGAAAGTTGAAAAGAATAGCATTTATTAGAAAATAGTAATCTTTTATAACATTATACATTTTTGCTGTCACTTTTGATAAATTTATTGCATCATTGATAAATAAAAGTATTGATTAAAAATAAAAATCTGTGGACCTATCATACTGGCTCCCTTATAATTTTAAATAATGTATAGTTTTGTTTTTATAACTGTACTAACTTAATGGTTTGATGTTTTGTACTGTTCAAAAGAAGTCAGAAAAGATTCGTAGTCCCGATCTGAATAATGATTCACAAATCTGCTCCGAAGTTCCGTTCTGAATCAAATGATTCACGATACACGCCCGAATCCGGATCTGAATGAAACGATTCACAATGTGCGATCCGATTCGAGCGCTTCGATACAAAATAATTACAAGCGATGTCGAAATTCGAAAATGAATCGCTCTTTTTGAACTATTTTCTGTAATGAATAATCGAAGTCACGAGTTTGAGTTTTAATCTGTCGGAGCGGTTTCAGCGTAAATGACTCGCATTCAATTAAATCTGTCTGTTCGTTTGCTTTTCGTGCTTTCAGCCATGTGCTTTGCCGCTGTCTAGTTTTATAACGTTAATTGGAATAAGCGAAAATATCATGTTTACAAAAAAAAGAAAAAAAAAAATCGATGTTTCCATTATGATCGTAAAAAACAAATTGCATTTCAAGATTGATTTGAAATTAGATAAATTTCAAGACACCTTCATTAATTATAGCGGGAGTTGTTTTGAGAGCTAGACAGTCATAATGTTCTGATTATTTTCTTTGCTCGCCTTTTTAATAACCGTGGAAATGAAAGCACTATAATTAGTAAATTACAATGTTTGCACATATATTTGTTGATGTGTAATCATTTTAAGGAAAATAAATAAACTATTTAACGAGTAATTAATTGTTGCTAATTAAAATTATATTTACATTAACCAGAAACAAAAGTTAATAAGTATAACACACATTACATTACACTGAATTCTTTGTGTGTGTGTGTGTGTGTGTGTGTGTGCCACCCCAAGATTGGCTGTGGCCTCCTTTGGCACCCCTATTAAAATTTTCTGGGGCGCCACTGAATGCTAAACACTCCATTAATGTGACAAACTGCAGCTCAAAATATATGTTAGATGGAAACATTGTGCATTATGATAGAGTTTGTAGCATAATTCACTACATTTGAAATAGTTTGAGCTGCAATTCAGTTGGTGATAGTTCCATAGGGAAACAGCTGAAAGCATGCAGTCATCTCATACCACTGAAGTCAATGTTTAATCAGTATATAAATATTTGAGAAATTATTGTTGTATCTGATTGTGACTGCATAAACTCCGGTGAGAATATGCTAGTCTGACAACAACCAAGTTTTGTTTACAGCAAAGGAAATGCAGTCTCTTTTTGGCTTACATTGAAATCCCCCGACATTTTTCTTTACAAATCCTTGTTTTGTACTTCTAATGTATGGCCGGTGTTTTGTTTTGCTCTCTTTGTGCTTCCGCGCTTATCACTTCTCACCAGAGCTTATGCTATTCCTACGTCGTCCGCTGGAACGTCAGTTAGGAGAAGATTATGGTTTTTAAATAAAACAAAAACACATCTATTCACTTCAGGAGGCGTTTATTAACCGCGTGAAACACTTTTTATGATGGATGGATGCACTTTATTGGTCTTCTATTGGACTATTGAATCTCAACAGCCATTCACTGCCATTATAAAGCTTGGAAGAGCCAGGACATTTTTTCAATGTAACTCCAATTGTATTCGTCTGAAAGAAGAAAGTCATATACACCTCGGATGGCTTGAGGGTGAGTAAATCATGAGGTAATTTTTATTTTGGGGTGAACTAACCCTTTAAACTTTATCCGTATGATGGGGAAAATCACTTTGATGAAGCAAAGATGCCTACTGTACATATAACAACAACATACAGTTAATATGTAATGTTTGTGTTTGTTACTGAGCCAGGAAGCAGGCACGTGACAAAATAATGAACTGCTCTCAAGCCCTAAGACTCGAAAGATGAAGCAATCAATCCTTTTTCTGATACAGACTGAATAGCTTCAGCTGAATAAACGACTCAAACACCTCGAGAGATGAACTAATCAGTTCTGTTTCTGGTTCAGATTGCATATCTTCTGCTTTTGGGTATGTGACATGACAAAAGAAGGAATGACTTCATTCAGGAGGTGAGGGAAACAAACAGACTGCATAGTCTGAAGAAATGAATTAATCATTTTTGTTTCTCATAATCTGGCCTTAGTTGCATTATATATATTTTTTTTTCTTATTGGAAAAAAAATATGTAATCAATGTCGTCTAAGTAGATGTGCTGGGGAATTTGACTGTTAACATGTAACTTTTTAAGAAAAAGAAAAATGTTCATCAAAATGAACAATATTCAAAGATCTGAGTGAGTCAAATGATCCAAACTTCTCATCATTAGTAGTGATGATAGGGTTTGCTGGCCTTATTTTTCTTGTAAAAAATGGGTGCCAGTGTTGTCAACTTAGCAAATTTTGTTGCTAGATTGGCAGCTTTTCAGACCACCTTTGCAAAAGCCACCTATTATACCCAATTACACGCACAATGACATCTCAACATCATTTAGCAATAAATCAGCCTTTATCTTTGTCAGGCAAAACTTGCGGAAACAGCTATTTGTAAATTCAAAGTGGCTTCCAGCGTCATCCACTTCCATCTATTTTTAGCTGTACAGAACAGCTTGTTTTGCTGCTTGATGTTGCAGACTGATATTTCTTACCATATTATTTTAATGTATTGTCTTAATTATAAACACACAGGTTTGTAGCCCAAACCGTTTAACCGTTACCTGCACTTTGTTATTCTAATAGTTATGTATTCTTGCACATTCACAGAAAACAGCTTACATGTTGAACAGTTAGTTGAATACAAATGAATCTCTGCAGCCAGACTCTTCTCAATTCAACACGTCAACTTCCAGTTTCTCATGTAGAAGAACAGGGCACTCTTCTAAATTATTTAAGGTCAAAAATGGCTGATAGACTCTCGTTTAAAACATTTTCTAAAGACACAAGAATGGCCTTGTTCGTTTTTTTGTCTTATCCTTTTCTAAGCGACGCGAGGCAAGGTAAGAATAAGGTTCATTCATTTCTGTACAGCACTTCCTTCTGATCAACAGATGACAGCTACGTTGAAACTAATGTTGTTTTCTGTTCCTTTTGAAAAATGCTTGCAAAGGCTGTGTCAATAGTGTTAGCTATGCAAAATATGCATCCCATGAAAGGACTTTGTCAGTTATGCAAGGTGCTTAGATTTTTGGACCTCTGAGTTACTGTTTTTATAAAAGTGCATTAAAAAAAAAAATAATTAGATGCAAACATAGATGCATTTATGTAGATCAATGGGCCTTCCCTTCAAAAACAAACGTAATCCACTGCGTCTTCAGTGGCTCAGATGTCGGGAGTAAATGACGACTGCTGTGTCATTATTACATCCAACAATAAAACACCTCAATCACTAAGGAGTCATTCTTTTCTACATCTGCTCCGGTGGAGAAACAATGGTGGACTGATGACAGCTCACTCAGGGCGGAGCTAAGGTAAAACACTACTGTCAATCAACTATCGTGGGAGGGGCCTGTGCAGAACTATGTCATTCTGTCAGGAATCTCAGAACAGCCTGATCTGAGAAAGTGATTATTATTATTGGGGATTTAAAAAAAAAAAAAAAAAAGCACTAGGTGGATTTTTTATCATTACAGGGTGGATGTGTACAAACACTGCCAACAGAAATTTCAGTTCAAACAACATGTAAAAGTGAATTTTGCATCTGATTATCCCTTTAAAATAGCCGGAAAATTAAAAATTACACACCGAGTTATTATTAATTACTTACTATCAATGAGCAAGAACACCCATAAACAAAAATATAAGACAAATTGTATTTAATTGTGTAGAAAATAGCATATTACGTAAACTAATTTAACAAGCATTACAGAAATCAAAACTGTAACATTTAAAAGAAGCATTTTAATTTAAGTGTATTCAACCGTTCTCTCTAATCCCTTTTCACCACAATAGCACTAATTCTCGTCCTGCTGTTTCGCCGAAATCTGAGCCGGTGAAGGGCTGCTGTTCGCGGGGGAACTGTGAACTTCAGACTGCCGCCTCACGTTTCCCTCATAGCTGAAAGATGCCACGACTGACTCCAAAACCTGCCCATAAACAAACAGTTACTGAGATTAGAGAACATATTTTAATGTTAAATTAATTATATTCAGCTTTATGTAGAATAAAATCAGTTAATGGTTAGTTATGCAAGGCAAAATGCATTTCCATTATGCGAAAACGACCGACCGCTGCTGATGCATTTAGCTGACATCATCCTTGTAGGTTGCATTGCATAAAATAAAGTAATTTACAGCAAAAATAAAGACTTTATGAATGAAATCAAAAGTATATAAACCTTTATTTCGCTGATGAACTGCTCTCTCCTAACTACCCAGCAGGCTCAACCCAGCGGTTGGGTAGAAAAAAATAACCCAGCAGCTTAGTTACAGAAAAACAACCCAGCACCTGGGTAATTATTATTATTATTTTTTTAATAACCCAGTAAAATCACCCAACAAGATGAACCCAGCATTTGGCTAAACAATCAGTGCCGGCGCTGTGGTGGGGCATTCGAGGGCCGTGCCCCCCCTAGCGGTCATTGATGCCCCTCCTACAGGCCATGGCGGTGGCCCAAAAAAAAAAATATATATTTATTATTAAATGTTCAAACTGTAACTTAAATTAAATAAAAACGAATGGGGGAAAATGCATAATTTTGGTTGTTCATGGCACGTTACTAGGCTTCGTCATGGTGAATGCTTATTGGTCGAGTCCGATGTAAACTTGTTACATTGATTTGCAGCGCGCGCGCAAAAAATCCATTTCAAGTTGAAAAAAAAAAAGCAGTGAATTGTTGATGAATTGTGTTTGTGGGTTTTCTAACTGCATTTGTGTTTTATACTTGGCTGTCTGTAAAAAAGATATATGGGCTTATGTCATTTCTGCTTGGTGCGTGCATAAACTGCTGGGAGGTGTGTAACCAAGGTTAAAAACAAGTATTAGCATAAGTAATAGCAGAATATACATTCATTTTTGTCCTTTAATTTATTTTGTTTAGAAAATGAGTCCTTTAGAGTATTTAAAGTCCTTGAAACCCTAAGAAAAAACGGTGTTTAAAGAAATAATTTTATTTGTTGAAACACAAATTTGTATTTTCTGTATTTTATTTTTTTTCCATTTCCTGTATTTTATTTTATCTTTTATCTATTTCTCAAGTTCTACAAAATTTGCATTCTACGCAAATCAAAAACTAAAAAATCAGTTAAACCTTATGCCTTGTGTGAGTGGCTCATTATTGTTGTGACATCCTTATTCTCTGCAGGCGAATTTTTAGTCTTCTGATTTAACTGGTCCATACGCAGACATTTGTATGATGATGACCCACTTGTGGGTCGCAGAATGGAGCAAGGTTTCCACAGATTATATTTACCACTCTCCAAAATCACTTTTTTCAGACACACACTCACACAGTTTCAGTCTAGGCTGCACGATATAGCCTACCAATATTAATTACGAATTGCAATATCCTTAGTGTGATTTTCGAATTGCAATTAAGTCCGCGAATTTAAAACATGCGTTGCGTGTTTTTGAAGCACGGGCGCGCATGAGTTGTAATTACAGTGAGGGTCTCAGAGCAACGTCATTATTAAAAGGTTCAATCGGTCCGCATTATTATTAATGAGAAAAAAAAACTCGCTCACTTCAATGCGTTGTATTCTGCATGAGATTGCATACACCAGAAAATTCAAATGTTACGGAAATGCTTTCAGGTAGGCTATGTTCATTCATTTCTATCGTCTGTTTGAACTGCATGTTTTCGTTCGGGAAAGAGACTGTAAAAAGCATTTCACATGCAGGGCATAAACGTAGGGTTAATTGTAACACTACAAGATTTAAACATTTCCACATAACAACATTTACAAAATTTTGAAATATTTCCTTGACATATCATCTCTATATAGAGAAAAAAAAGTTCAAAAATCTTTTGAAGATATTGCTGACCATTTATTTAACCATTGCAAAAGCAAATTTCTGACTGAAATAAATTTGTCATCTCGTTTTTAGCGTTCATTTAAAATGAGACGCATGTGTGTATTATTTTTACCTATTTCACAATTATTTCAATCTCCAAACTGTTTTAGATAGTTTTGCTTTACTTCTTATGCTTTCCTAAAAAAGTGTTGGATTGTACACCGCTTTAGATAGTTTTGCTTTACTTCTTATGCTTTCCTAAAAAAGTGTTTGCGCTGAACCCCCGCGATGAGTTTAACAACCAGCAGCGCAGATTACAGTTCACTGAGCCTGTTTCACGTTTTTATGGACGGATCATATTTTAACATCTGTAAACAAAGAAATTAAAACTTAAATATTATAGTGAAATTTTACAGTTGTACACTAAAATAAAATGGTTATTTTTCTTAAATCAAACTTTTAATTAAGATTAGGCTTAAAGTAATGTCAATTTTTTTTTTTTTTATCTCAAATATTTTGGTGGGTCGTGAAATAGATTATACTTGTCTAGGTGGGTCGTGGAATGGAAAAGTTTGGGAACCACTGGTTTAGGCTATCTGTTCTGGGCCGGGTTTCCCGATATCGATGTAGCCTAGCCTATCTTAGCTATTAAAAGCGCGTGAGATGCCCTCTACGTGCAAGGTTATAACCGTTATCCGCAATTCCTCGCGCGTTTCCCAAAAATGTAGGGTACTGAACTTGTAGAACGCGAGACGATAGGTTACTACGTGCTGTCCATTCGCTGACGTGCTGAACTAGGCTTATACTAACCTTATATGGAATCGTATTCTGAACGTTTAACCTAATAATCGTCATCTGTTGTGTATTAGGAATTAAGACAGGTAATATATATATTATATATATATATAATATATATATATATATATAATATATATATATATATATATATATATATATATATATATATATATATATATGTATATAATGACATTCTATATAGATAGATCATTGGAGCTAACATGTCATTCTATATAGATCATTGGAGCCGTATCCGGTCGGCAACACAGCAAATTTCAGCGCTGTCTTCTGTTCCTCTTTTAGATAAAAAACCCAAGTCTAAAATCTTTCATTGTCATTCTATATAGATCTTTCAGATTTAGGTCTGGATTTCCATGCTACTAATGATGTTGCCAATGCGTCAAAAAAATATTTATCAAACGACAGTGCCCCCCCGCCGATGATCCAATGCCCCTCCAGTAGATCTGCTCTGACGCCGACTCTGTATATATATATATATATATATATGATCTGCTCTGACGCCGACATATATACTATATATATATATATATATATATATATATATATAATGACATTCTGTATAGATAGATCATTGGAGCTAACATGTCATTCTATATAGATCATTGGAGCCGTATCCGGTCGGCAACACACAGCAAATTTCAGCGCGGGTCGCGTCTGTTCCTCTTTTAGATAAAAAACCCAAGTCTAAATCTTTCATTGTCCATTCTATATAGATCTTTCAGATTTAGGTCTGGATTTCCATTGCTACTATGATGTTACCAATGCGTCAAAAAAATATTTATCAATCAAACGACAGTGCCCCCGCGGATGTTATAATGTGCCTCTAGTGTATATGTTCTGTGGCGGAGTCTGTGTAGACAATAAATAAATAAAAAATAATAAACCTAGCATTCATTTTTTTTTTTTTTTTTTTTAGAGTGTATTGCATTTTAAATGCAAATTTCTTAGCACCTTTATAAACCCCATAGATGGTTAAAGTGCACTTTTTCTTGTTGGAATTTTCATTGTGAGCACACTACTCACACTATTTAAACTATAAAACAGCATAGAATAGTGCATACGCATAATTGGGATGCAACTTATTGTGTATTCTACTCAGTGACACTGTTTTTCGTTGATGTCATAGCTTTTAGCAATAAGTCAACCTGCTTTTTGGCAGGCCGCAGCTATTTGTAAATTAAATTTGTGTGGCTTCCAGTGTGCTCCACTTTTTAGCTGTACAAAACTGCTAGTTTTGCTGCTTGATATTGCAAGCTGGTGTTTCTTACCATTATTATTTTAATGTATTGTCTTGTAAACACACTGGTTTGCAGCACAAAAAGTTTGCTGCACTTTGTTGTTCTTCTCATTAGAATGTCTTCCACGTTCACAGAAAACTGCTTCCGGGGCGCAGCCATCTTTTTAAGCCACCGCTTTAGCAACATGTCAGGTAAACTTCGTGATATTTATGTTAATTTTATGAGTGTACATCGTACTATTTTTAATTTTTAAGTTGGATGATGGATTATAGTTTATCGTTCAAAACATTTTCTGCAGACATAAGAATGGTTTTGTATATCTTTTTGTTGCCTTATCCTTTTCTGATTGACGCAAGGCAAGGTAACAACAAGGTTCATTCATTTCTGCATACATTACTTCCTTCTGATGAAATCTACATTGAACAGCTACTCATTTTACATAGTGTATCAGTGTTTTTATTGTTGTTTGTGTTGTGTTTTCCTCAGATAAACACTTCCTCAGCTACAAGTTTACAGCCATCTGCAAAGCAAACACACATCCTTTGTTCAGCTCTGTGGTTGTGTCTGATGACAGACAGATCAGTCACTACAATAATGAAGAAAGAGTTTGGAAAAGATCATGTCAGACTGCAGATGACTGGATCAGTGCTCCTGTGGGACCCCCTGAGTCTAGAGACTGGTTCATACATCTGTCAAACTGCTCAGACTCACAGTGTTCCGGTGAGCTTCACGCTTCACTCATCAATTATCAGACAAATTATGAAATTGCATGTATTTGTGGTCACACTTTGTGGTCCATTTCTTGCTATTAACAAACCATTAACTACAACTTTTGCCTAAATAAATTCTGAATTTGCTACTTATTAATAATTAGTAAGGTTTATGTGGATTAGGGGTGTAGAATATGGGCATGCAGAATATGTGCTTTATAAGTACTAAGAAACAGCCAATATGTTAATAATGGGCAAACTAATAAGCACTAGTTAATACTGAGAATTTGTTTCTAATTCTGTCTCGATACAGTTCTCCTAAAAAAAAAAAAAAGTTTAAAAAATATTTCACAATTGCAAGAGTTTTCTTTACACTTCTTAATGTTAATCAGGATTGCAGCAGTTTGACTGTCACAGACAGGATATCAGCTTACTAAATTATTAGATATCTACGAACTATCATGAAATAGAAAATCAAAAAGGCTTGTACTGATTATATCTTTCAAAACCTATATTGCTTTTTTCTGATTTTTTTTTTCTTTTCTTTTTTCACATAGACAAAACCAAGGTGTTTACATTTACATTTTACATTTACATTTAATCATTTAGCAGACGCCTTTATCCAAAGCGACTTACAAATGAGAACAATAGAAGCAATCAGATCAACAAGAGAACAACAACGGTATACAAGTGCCAGTTAGTCTCAGTTAGTCTAGTACAGAACACGTAGCCAGGGTTTTTTTTTTTTTTAATATAGGAATATGATAGACAAGAAAATAAAATGTAAGTACTAGTATTAGTTGGTTAAAGTGCAGGCGAAAAAGATGAGTCTTTAGATGTTTTTTGAAAATGAGTAAAGACTCAGCTGTTCGAATTGAGATCGGGAGGTCATTCCACCAGCTGGGAGCAGTCCAGGAAAAAGTCTGTGAGAGTGATTTTTGAACCTCTTTGGGATGGCAACACAAGGCGTCGTTCACTTGCAGAGCGCAAACTTCTGGAGGGTGCATAAGATTGAACTAGTGAGTTTAGGTATATTGGTTGCAGTGCCAGTGGTCGTCTTGTAGGCAAGCATCAGTACCTTGAATTTGATGCGAGCGGCTACTGTTAGCCAGTGGTAACCTGATGAGGAGAGGAGTAACATGGGCTGTTTTTGGCTCATTGAAGACAACCCTCGCTGCTGCATTCTGGATCAGTTGTAGAGGCTTGATAGTACATGCAGGAAGGGCCCGCCAGGAGAGCATTGCAATAGTCCAGTCTGGAGAGAAAACAAGAGCTTGGACAAGAAGTTGGTAGGCTTGCTCTGACAGGAAGGGTCTAATCTTCCTAATGTTGTATAGGGCAAACCTGCAGGACCGGGTCGTTGTAGCAATATGGTCTATGAAGCTTAACTGATGATCCATCAGAACTCCTAGGTTTCTGGCTGTCCTGGAAGGAGTTATGGTTGACGAACCCAGCTGTATAGAGAAGTTGTGATGAAACGATGGGTTAGCTGGAACCACCAGCAGTTCAGGCTTAGTAAGGTTGAGCTGAAGGTGATGGTCATTCATCCAGCTAGAAATGTCACACAGACAGGCTGAAATGCGAGCAACTACCGTCGGGTCATCTGGTTGGAATGTGAAGTAGAGTTGAGTGTCATCAGCGTAGCAGTGATAGGAAAAGCCATGCTTCTGAATGACAGATCCTAATGACGTCATGTAGATGGAGAAGAGAAGTGGTCCAAGTACTGAGCCTTGAGGAACCCCAGTAGCAAGTTGTTGTGACTTAGAAGTCACCCCTCCAAAACACCCTGAAGGATCTATCAGAAAGGTACGACTTAAACCACTGGAGTGCGGTTCCAGAGATGCCCATCTTTCTGAGGGTGGACAGGAGAATCTGGTGATTAACAGTGTCAAAAGCAGCAGACAGGTCCAGCAAAATGAGTACTGAGGATTTTTGAAGCTGCTCTTGCCAGTCGCAGGGCTTCAGTAACCGAGAGCAGGGCAGTCTCAGCTGAGTGACCGCTTTTGAAGCCAGATTGGTTGCTGTCCAGGAGGTTGTTCTGTACAAGAAACATAGAGAGCTGGTTGAACACAACTCGCTCAAGTGTCTTTGCAATGAATGGAAGAAGGGATTCCGGTCTGTAGTTTTCTAGAAGTGCTGGATTTAGAGATGGTTTCTTAAGCAGTGGACTTACCCGAGCCTGCTTAAACTCTGAGGGAACTGTACCAATGTGGAGAGGGGTTGATAATGTGAGTAAGTGAAGGTATTACTGAAGAATAGTCTTAAATATTAGTCTTAGAATATTTATTCTTAAATATTAACAGAAAAGACCTTCCACATATAATAATAAGGTGGATTGCTCAGCCAGAAATTTGCATAGCACCAGCGCAGATCCCTTCGAGGACTTCTTAATGATTTTCCTGTTTTTTTTTTTTTTTTGTTTTTTTTTTTTTTTTTTTTACTTTGTGTCACTTTCATTAAAAATAAAAGTCATAAAAACATGAAAAATAAAATAAGGTTTAATACATGTTTTAATGTGCATATAGGCTTCATTTGTCAGAGTAACAAGTGCACAGACATCTTTGCTTCTAATTCTGACTTTTGTTTCAGAATTGTGTGATATAGCCTTTTGTTTATATCTCACAATTATGACTGTTTTTTCAGTCATAGTTCAGTTAAGACATTTAGGTATTTTTATAAACATGCCTTAGAAAAAAACATTGATGTCCCTCTTGAGACAAAACAATGTTATAGATATATTTTAAGATCAATCAGTGCAAGTTTCTTTCAGTTGAAACAGCTTAGGCTTACATTTAAGTCTGGGACTAGGCTTAAAGGGATACTCCACCCCAAAAGGAAAATTTTGTCACTAATGACTTACCTCCATGTTGTTCCAAACCCGTAAAAGCTCTATTCATCTTCGGAAAACAATTTAAGATATTATGGATGAAAACCAGGAGGCCTGTGACTGTCCCATAGACTGCCAAGTAAATAACAGTGTGAAGGTCCAGAAAAGGTATGAAAGTCATCGCCAGAATACTCCATCTGCCATCAGATCTGGGTTATATGAAGCAACGGAAACACTTTTTGTTTTTGAAGAATTTTATAATAAGGGTTTTATTTGATGTTTATTTTGTATAAAGTATCATATGTGTCTCTCCATATCACCGTATGCTGCTTATGCTCTTCTGTATCATCCGCACCACAAGGATGCACTGTTTTATTTCAAATCAAAGCTAAATACACGTAGAAACAGCGCATCCTTGTGGCATGGAGGACACAGCAGACACTGATTTTGACTCAGTGTGACTAGTTACTGTACAAACTCTTTAACTGCCTGAAATTGAAATCTTTACTTTTTTTTCATTTTACAATTATCTTACTTGATAAATTGCAAAAATATGCAGAAGACCAGAAAATTGTAGCAGAAATTTAAATGCAGTGCAGGAACATCATTTGTTTTTGTGTGTTTTTAAATGGTATCTTTGTCATTTTTACTGTATTATGTGCATTGTTTCTCTGTTCCTAGCTCAGCTAATCATGATCACATTATCATTGTCATAGAGTAGGTTTGATTCAATGTTATGTTCAATATGCAAAATAAGAAATAAATGTCTTAAGTGTGAGTGTGTGTTTATGTACTGGACATTTACCTTTACCTTTATGCATTTAGCAGACACTTTTATCCAAAGCAACTTACATTGCATTCAGGCTAACATTTTTTTTTTTTTTTTTTTTACCTAACATGTGTTCCCCTGGGAATCTAACCCATAACCTTTGCACTGCTAACGCAATGCTCTACCACTGAGCCACAGTTACTATATTGAGCCACAGGAACTATACAATGAAATCACTCACTGCCCTGCTTCCTGATTAACTCTTGTAGCTTGAGTAAAGATGAATTTATATTCAATTTATAGTTTGTGCATAAACAATTTTGAGTTTGTGAAGTTTTAAGTTCACTTAAATTAAAAGTTTTTATGTTTTCCAAAGCCTGTAAAATGTGAAAAATAACAGCTTTCAATTATACTGTTCTGTTAAATGGCTATAATTAATGGCTAAATTAGGAAGAAAAATGCATTTAATAGAGACATCAATAGGAGTATTGGTCTTCATTAATAAATGGCTATTTAGTAAAAAGATGCCATTAAACTCATTTGGAACATCTCATCTTTATGTTGTTTCTATATTTATTTTGAGATTCGGTGTGAAATTATGACAATATAAATGTTTTTTGTGATTAATCGTGATTGATTACAGACAAAAATGTGCAATTAATTTGGTATTACAGCACTTGACAGCACTATTATTATGACAATGTGATATTGATAAAGTAGCATTAATTGTAAGTAGTGTTTAAGTTACTCTTATATATGTACTGCATATTGATATACCGCTTGGTGAAACTATCATTATTGGTTAAATGAAGTGCCACCAACAAGTTATTTTATGACTTTGTTTTTATAATTATGCATATTTATACTTTTACTATAGTAATTGTTGTATTAGAATTACAGCATATATAAATGCCTCTTTTTTTACATTTGAGCCCCGGCCCCTGAGGAACTCTCTGCACGGCCCGGCACTGTAAAGCTGCGTTGAAATGATCTGTATTGTATAAGAAATAAAGCTTGACAATACATGACCATAGGAATGAAGACAAACTTGTTTTTGATTTTATCAAGCGAGTTACAGTTTAATATACATACAGGGTGCATGTTTGAAATATAAACAACAAGAACAATAGGGTCTGTTTTAAACATTTTTAATATACATAAGTGTGGGAACATACAGTATGTGTAACATAGTTGTATATGCAAGGCTGAACTACCTCCTATCTTTCTTTTAAGAACTGATAAACAAGTACATGGTGCACCTGGGAACTGAAAGCATGCCAACACTTGTTTAGACAGACAGGAAGATTTATGCAGTTGTGATTTATGTGTTCGTCGCCACTTCTTCTCTTATCGTGGCTCACTTCTCATCTGACTCTTGACTAGACAAGACATTATTTAAAGAGTCTTCATCTCCACTCCGAACTCCCCGTCTCTTCATTCCTGATTCAACATAAGAATGATCTTGTCCATTTTTTTATTATGTTATCCTTTTCTAAGTGATGCGAGGCAAGGTAAGAACAAGGTTTATTCATTTCCATATAAAGCTCTTTCGCTGATCAAGAGATGACAGTTACGTGAAAACTCTGTTTTTAGGTTATATGTGTTGCCCTGTAGCACAAAAGCAGTCTTAAGTCTCTGGGGTATATTTGCAGCAATAGCCAACAATACACTGTATGGTTAAAAATTATATTTTTTTCTTTTATGCCAAAAATCATTAGGATATTAAGTAAAGTTCATGTTCCATGAAGACATTTTGTAAATTTTCTACTGTAAATATATCAAAACTTAATTTCTGATTAGTAATATGCATTGCTAAAAACTTAATTTGGATAACTTTAAAGGTGATTTTCTCAATAATTAGATTTTTTTTTTGCACCTTCAGGTTCCAGATTTTTTATACAGTTGTATCTCAGCCAAATATTGTCCGATCCTAATAAACCATACATCAATGGACATATTATTTATTCAGCTTTCAGATGATGTGTAAATCTCAATTTATTTAAAAATTGACCCTTATGACTGGTTTTGTGCTCCACGGTCACATTTAAGCTGTTTTAGCAAACATAATTTTGTCTATAGTTTTGCATATTGTGTATCGTGTTTTTATTGTTGTTTGTGTTTTCTATCTTTCTTAGAGAAACACTTCCTCCATTACATGTTTACGGTCATGATAAAGGAAAATACATTACCTTTGTTCAGCGCTGTGTGTGTGTCTGATGACAGACAGATCAAACACTACAATAATGAAGAAAGAGTTTGGAAAAGATCCCGTCAGACTGCAGATGACTGGACCAGTGCTCCTGAAGCACCACCTGAGTCTAGAGACTGGTTCATACATCAGTTAAACACTCTGTCAAACTGCTCAGACTCACAGTGTTCTGGTGAGTTTAAATCTTTACTTATAAAGCATAATGATCAGATATATTATGAAATTGCATATATATATCAATGATGTTCTCTGATTGTAGAGCTCCATGTTCTTCAGAGAATAATTGGTTGTGAACTGGAGAAACTTCCCGATGGATCATTTAATCTGAGAGCATTTGATGAATATGGATTTGATGGAGAGGATTTTATTACCTTTAATTCTGACACTCTGCAGTGGATTGATAAAAACCCCAAAGCCAAAGAAACCAAAATGAAATGGAGTCGTCAGACAGAACACAACCAGTTCATAAAGAAATACCTCAAGACCTGCACTGACTGGATCTCCACCTTTCACAGCAGAAAAATAAGTATGTTTTCAGATCAGTTTTTGATGCAATAACTCTAGGTGGTGGTTTCTAAGTCTCAGTACAGAGGCGATTAATTATCATTCATTCATAAATAAATACTAATGGAGAGTGTTGGGGGTAATGGATTACAAGTAAAGCAAGTTGTAATCAGATTACTTTTTTAAAGTAACTAGTAAAGTAATGCATTACTTTTTTTTTAAAAGTAATGCCAGTTATTTTGTCTCCAGTGTATTGACTGACAGCTCTCGTGTTGCCATGTTGAGAGAAATCACGAGTAAGTGCAGAGGCCTTTTGTGAACATGATGTTACTGTAGTTCTAGACTAAATATCATCATGTATTTATTCATCTCACCTGCACAAAAACAGATTCAGTGTTCCTCAAAATCAATAAAAACAGTCAAATGTAAACAGAATATTATACAAACCTGCAAATATGTTAATAATGTATAATGAATCCCATTTTATTAACCAATATTTTTGCTACTGACCTTTGGTGATCAAATTCAACCAGCGTTTTGTAATAAAAAACAAACAAGCAAGCCAAGCCCAGATTTGAAAAGTAACTCAAAGTAACATAACGCATTACTTTCCATAAAAAGTAACTAAGTAACACAATTAGTTACTTTTTTAGGGAGTAACGCAGTATTGTAATGCATTACTTTTAAAAGTAACTTTCCCCAACACTGCTAATGGGTTTGTCACATTGCATCTCAGCTTACTAAATGATCAGATATCTTCTAACTAGATATCATTAAAGAGAAAAATTAGTGGGGCAGTCGTGGTCTAATGGGTAGAGAGTCAGACATGTGTGTGTGTTCATGGTGTGTGCACTTGGATGGGTAAATGCAGAGCACACATTCTGAGTATGGGACACTATACTTGGTCACACGTCACTTGCACTCAGTAAAAAGTCTCATGCTCATGTCTTTTAAAACCCATATGATTTGCTTTCTTCTGCTTTTTTCACAGAACATAAACCACAGAGATGAAACTGAATTCTTTGCAAATGTTTGTTTGTTTGTTTATCATTGTTTTCTGCTCAGCTCCACCAGATGTTCATGTCTTGGTGCCGAAAGTTTCTGATGATCGAAGTAAGCTGGTTCTGAGCTGTCTGGCCACTGGTTTCTACCCCAGAGATATTGAGATGAACATCAGGTGGGATGAGTCCGTTCTTGAGAACCAAACATCATCTGGAATCAGACCAAATGCTGATGGATCCTTTCAGATGAGATCCAGTGTAGAGACTGATGCAGATCACAAAGGGTTTTATGACTGTGTGGTCATTCACAGCAGTCTGACTCAGACACGACCGCTTTTAACAGTGTGGACCATATATAACCATATATTTAGTGGTGAGTGATTATTGTTAGAACATACATAGCATTAATGCTGCTTGTGCAATTATAAAGTGAAGATTTAATACAAATCACTAACTGCAGGAGGAGTGATGATGTTTTTAATGTAATTAAATGGGTCATGAAATGTACTTTCAGATGCTCATATTATGTTTCTGCAGTTTAGCCTATGTTTTTGGCATAAAAATGTTAAAATATTTTGTAAAAATGATCATTTTCCATCCTCAATTTTAATCTGTCACAAAAGCTTCAATGCAAAATGCAGCTTGTTGAGAGATCAGACAAAACCATTACTGTTCAATCGCTCAGGCATTTTTAATAGTTTGATCTTTGGATTGATTTTCTGCTCTTAGCTTTGAGGAATGAAACTTGCTGCATGTTTTACTGTATCTGAACCCCTTGTGTAAATATCAAGAACATGTTGATGTTCATGTTTCATGAACCCTAGTGTAATTGCGACAATTTATGTTAAACTCTGTCCACAGGATAAAAGTATTTATGATGCATTATTTTTTTTTTCTTCAGCAGAATCTCTATGGTCTGTTATAGCAGGAATAGCAGCAGCCCTGGTTATATTTCTCCCTGTGATTGGTTGCTGCATCAATCAGAAAATGTCAAAAGGTGAGTTATAATATATATTCAGCATGATCAGTAGCTTTAAATCTCTTTAATATCCCTTTTAACATAATTGAAATATGTATAAACAGTTTGACAGCATATAGAACTATTCAACATGGTGAAAGTGATTTTATGATGGTGAGTTTTTATTTATTTACAATATTTGAATTTCATTCAATAAAACAGACTACAAGATTATCCATAATATTTATTAAACAAATGTGAAGTGTTGCATATTTGCTGCAACATGCACATATTTACAAGAGCATGGTATTTATGTACACAAAATGAAGTTTTTATATATTGTATAATCTGCTGTTTCATCTTTTTCTAGCTCTGATGTGAAGTTACCCAATTATGTTGGAGGGATTGTACAGATCCCCAGTCCAGTGAGTTAGAGTATATATATATATATATATAGATATATATATATAATACAGTATATATAGATATAGATATATATTAGAATATATATATATATTATATATATATATATATATATAATATATATATATATATATATAGCAAGAGCATTAAATAAAAAAGACATGTAGTCCCCAGACAGTGGAATTTAAAACCTGTTTTTGTGATTTGGTGCCGTATCTCTGTATTATTATAAAATACTGAAAATGAGAAATAATTACTAAACTATAAACAAATAAAAATTAGACATGTAGAAACTAGTTAAATCTGGTTAGTGTCTACTGTTAACAAAACTGAAACTTTTTTTTGTCATCATTTTTACTTTGTATTCCTCAGAGCCTCTCTTCAGTCACTAGTGCAGTACATACTGTAAGTGTCCTGATTGTGATTGTATTTAAACTTTCATTAGTCATGGTTAAAGGTCCTTGCCTTTAAACTATATATTTTTAAATCCTATCTGGAGACGGTTTCTTTTCAGTTTTGAGTCTGTGTAAAACATGCTGTCTTGTGTCCAATATTATTATTAATAGTATTCTTTGTAGCATTTATTTTATTATGCTGCGTCATGATTCGCTCAGCTGCATGAACACTAGTGATATACAGGGATCCTGTAACTTGAATAATGATGGTCTTGGTGTTGGCAATAATCCCAAATCATGGGTTTGATTCAGGGATCAAATATATAGACTGAATGCAATGGAAGTCTTACTGAAAGAAGTGTCTGACTCATGCAAAACATGCCTGTTTGGACAACATGTTGTATTCAGTTTGCAATATCAGAAATAAATGTCTTAAGTGTGAGTATGTTTATGTACTGGACATGGTGCGATATGTTGAGGTATAAAGATCTTCACTGATATCAGACATTTCTCTCAGCTCATGTGAATGCAGTGTATTAGATAATCAGAGAAAACTTTTATTTTATTTTTCACTATTTTACAAGAGAAATTTACAGGGCAAATATTAAACTACGAAAAAGATGATTGTGGTAGATGGATATTGCTTGTGTTAGATAAGGATAATGAACAATTTGTAGTAGTCAATTGTTATGCTACTAATAACAAATTGAACAGCGAAATACTTTTTTCAAATATTGAATCTAGGATTCAGTATTTTTTTTCCCTTTTTCCTTCAGCCCAAGTTATTTGGGGAGGAGATTTCAATATTGTATTTAATGAAACCATAGATGGCCTCCTAAAACTAACCGGGGCCCTTCTAGTGAATTGGATAATGTATGTTTAAGACATTTTGTTAAATGTGAGCCAAAATCATCACAATTAAAAGAACCAAAGACTTAAACTACTTCAGTCTGTGTGCATCGAATTTATTTAATACACAAGTTTCACACTTTGAGTTAAATTACTGAATTAAATGAACTTTTCCTCAACATTCTAATTTATTGAGATGCAACTGTAGACTTAAATGGTTAGAAAAAGGAGGGAAAAAAATACAAAATATTTTTTTTTGGTCTCGAAAAAAGAAACTGTGATTTTGCCTCAATTTCAAAATTAATGATTAAAAACAAATTAGTAGATAATTCCTCTGTTATTTCGAAATATGTTGCTCAGTTTTTTAGTAATTTGTATTCTCCCATATCAGCTACTACCAACATGGATACTTTTTTAAATAGCTTGGTGAGTGATACCAAAAAAAAAGAAAAAAAGTTGACCAGAACTTTCAGAATATTTGTGATAAAGAAATAGACATTGAAGAGTTGAGAGAGTGCATTAACTTATTGAAGAATAACAAATCTCCAGGCAACGACGGGCTAACCAGTGAGTTTTATAAGACTTTTTCTAAAGAACTTTCACCCTTTTTATTATTAGTATTTGTGGAAGCTATACAAAATGGAGAATTGCCTGTTTCATTAAAACAAGGAATTATAAAACTGATTCCAAAACCTAATAAAGACGAGTTATGTACTGAAAATTGAAGGCCTATTAGTTTATTAAATAATGACAGTAAATTGTTTGCAATGATTTTTGCTAGAAGACTGATGCAAGGTTTAGAAAAAATAATTGATATACAGTAGGTAGACATCCAAAACGTCACTTCTACCGCCGCTCGTACCGCCGCCGCGGCGTCTGCAAAGTGCATTTGCAGCTTTTGACCGCTGAGTGGCGCTTTAATCACAAGTTTTCAAACAAGCGCATCAAAGCACATTTTCGCAAATAGACGTCAGTTTTGCCTCTCTGATGTGTTTACATTTGACGGCTGCAGTCAGGGAAAATGAAAGAAAAACACTATGTTAAAAATATTTAATATTCACAGATGAAAGTTTGGTAATTATGAAGTTATGTGCATTTCTTAGAACGAATTCAAGCAGGATAAATGTCAAGCCTATGCCTGAGCCTGTGCTTATATTTTCTCTAAGCTACACAGTATTACACCATATTTTAGATTTGACACATTTAATAGTGCTTTGTGCAGTATTATTTATTATAATATGAATTATGTGTTATATTATTCAAAAGAAATTGTGGTTTACTTTGCATAAGAGCATTAAAAGTGGTAGCCTATTTTAGTGAGCTAGGCTACATGGATTTATATGCAAAATGTCAATGTTCTCATATATTAGGCCTATATTTTAATTTATATTTTAAAATTCCTTTAATAAACAACATGCATTTTTGTGTTATTTGTTAACTGTCCTTTATTTTGACAGACAACTTCTTGGCAAAATATAGTCTGTAAGAAATTGTTGCTGTTTTTATAAATTATTTTCTTTTAGTAAAACGTGAGGCACTGTATAATTTCGTTCCCATTATTTAGGCCTGATTAAAACAAGAAACGAATAAATTAAAGCTGCACGATTTAGCTAAATCATTGAAATTCTAAAGAATGGACGGATTAATAAAACGTCCTCACGATTAAACTCAAGTTCTCTCATTATAATCACCAAAAACTGCAAATGATGTAAAAAAAAAAAAAAAAAAAAGAGCTTTCATTAATAGACAACTTCAGTGATTTTAAAGGGAGCCGCCGTTACTTGCTTACATAGAATTTAAGTAAAAAAAAAAAAAAAATTGCAGCCGCATTTAAATGCAGGTGTGTAAAAAAATGTTTAAAAAAATGTTTTTAATTAACTTAAAATTGTGGTGTCCTCACATACATGAGAAATATCTCTACAGAAAGCTCGAAATGTCTTTTAAAACGAATCAATTCAGAACGAAAGCATTGTGTAATCTGTGAAGGGTTGTATGTCTCTTTAAAGGTGCGTTCATGTGGAGAGAGGCAGCACTGTGAATTTCATCTTGCATCCGACAAGAAAACATTTGTTTATTAATAAATAATTAAAATGTCTCCTATTTTTTTTTTTTCACAATTATTGGGCTACTTCTGCCTGTGCTTTGGGGGCAAACTTAATGCATGTGCTTGAGCGCGAAATATATTAAGGCTCATTATGGATTATATATGTAAATGTAATGTAAACCTGCGATTAGTTGAATAATGACAAATGAACGACTAGTAACTAGAAAAATCTTACATGGGAGGCAGACCTATTAAATAGCCTCTAGACATCTCTGTTAAAGTTTTTAAAGCATTTTATACGCGTTTGCATAAATTCTTCTTTCAGAACGGTCTGTAATGGAGAGATACCTTAACACTGATTTTTCCTCTGAAACACAAAAACGAAAATTGAAATAAAATTGATTTTTTTTTTTTTGAGAATGGCCAACCCTTCTCTGCAGATATTGTTGTTTCTGGTTTGTGCATTGTAAATAGGCGAAAAAAATTTAAAAAAAAAAAAATAATAATAATTAATTAATAATAATAGTAATGTCTCCAAAAAGTTTTTTTTTGTCATGTCTGTAACGCATGTGTATTCCCATATCTAAAAAAGCCTATAAAACATCATAGACGGATCATACTGATGTCTGGACTGGTCTGGATGTCGTTTGCGAATTTATTTATTTATTTTATTGAGTTAAGGCAACTTCCTCTGAATTATAATAACTAATAAACTATATTGCTATACATTAGTCAACATTTAAAGTGGATCAAAACCTTTCTTCAAAGTTGCCCTAAAAACAAAAATGACGAGTCCTATCTAAACCTGTTCTGCAAGTTTGATAACTTCATAAGACACTGTCCATATGAAAGACCAAGAGATTCACACCTTTATCTCGACTCCCACAAGCTATACATAACTACCCCCCAACCCCCTCCAGCTGAACTGAATTCGGTCTGTCCTTTTTTGGCTGTGAGGAACGGTGTGTGTTCTCATGTTACTGTGTTGAAACATGCCTGCACTCACAGCAGCCTTACTCTTTTTATTAATTATTTTCCCGCAGCCCATATTATTGTTTTCACAAGACCATAATAATAACAAATTATCAATTGATAATTAATCATTATTTTACGAAAATCATTGTTATTTGTGAACGTAGCGTTTGCCGGAAGGCTTTAAGACCAAGCGGAGTCCTCCATCAGCTGCTCCCGCTTCACAGCGCGCGTGACTCACGCTAACTGAGCCCAGCTTCAAAGTCCGCAAATTTTTGATTTAACTAAAATCAGTTTGAGCGAATACAACTTACTGATCATGAGGCCAACATTTAGCAAGACAGAAAAACATTCAGTCTACTTGAAGGAAGATGTATTTCATTGTAAGTTAATGCTGTTAATTAAATAGAGAGTTAAAGAGAGAGAGATTGTTGGCTATTCCTAAACTTGGAGCTCATTATTTGAAGTACAAATCCAAACACCAGAAGCAAACTCTCAGTGTTCTTTCATTGAAAAGTATGCATTTTGTTTATTCACAGGCTATATGGTTGAAATAATATTTTAGTTAAAAAATTTAAGTGCCATTGTTTAAAAAAAATGCTTTATTGGCTAACGCAGCGGTTCTCAACCCGCGGCCCGTCACGAATTCAAATGCGGCCCACCATGCTGAACACAATTAAAAAAAATAACTTTCAGTTTTACAATTCATTTTAGTTTTTTACATTCATTTAAAAATGTACTAAAGAAATATAAGTTATAGCCTAATGTTTATATGTAAAATTCTTTTGTTTTTCATATATTATTTTCAGACATGAGCAGACCTACGTTCCGCATTTTATGATAGCCTACAAGCGCGCACTTTGGCAGAATTCAATTCAAATAGTCATCAACAGCCATTAGTTCGGTAAAATTGAGCATCAGAATTGACAAAATTTGTTTTTAAGGGATATAAAAAGAAGTGTGGAAATGCCAGCAAATGAACACATACAAACAAGAATAGTCACAGTATCAGCAGTGAAGGAGAGTGCCTGTATTTTCGGTTTGCGCCGCAACTCACTTGAAGAAGTTCAGGCAAATGGAAACACCCATACTACGCAGCAATCATCCTTAATTGCAGAAATGTGGCAAAATATCTCTGGAGAGAACCTCATATTATTAAATTCGAAAGTGCTTTCCATATTTGGATCAACATAGGCTACATTTGTGAACGCACATTTTCTGCAATGTCGCACATCAAGTCATGCTCCCGTGCGCGTCTTACAGACTGCAACTTACAATCGCAACTTCATTGTGCTGTTACTCCTTTTGAGCCGAATTTCACAAAATTGGTCAGCTCCCGACAGCATCAGGTGTTTTATTTATGGGGAGTAGAATTATTAATTTATTTTAATGAATGTAATCGATTAAATATCATAATATTTAGGCTATAATATTATAAATCAGGTTGGTTTGTATTGATGACGTAATATGTAAAAGATATGCGTGCGGCCCGCGAGACTTGCACTTGGACCATAGTGCGCGCCCGTTGGAAAAAAAGGTTGAGAACCACTGGGCTAACGTTTCATAGCCCCTTCAGTTGTTATGCTTTAAAATCCCATAACATTTGTAATTTCACAGTATTTTTCACCTCCTAAATCACTAACCTTTAAAGTCACAATTCTATAATGGTCAAATTTACTCAGGCCGATGGCACTTTTAATTACATTATGTTTTTTTTTTTTTTTTTTTTTTTTTTTTTTTTTTTTTAGAATAATTGTAGCTTACATAAATAGGTGAAGCAAAACAAATATGAATAATATTTGGATAGTCCCTTATTTTTTTCCCTTATTTTCTTAAAGAATAAACACTTATTTTCTACAAGAATAAACATGATAAGATATTATTAATTCATATAAATAATTTAAGCAATTAAAACCTGATAACATATTATTAATTCATAGAAATAATTTAAGCATTTAAAAAACCTTTTTTAAAAAACTTAAACTTCAATACTATTAAACTGACTTTAAAATCTCAAGGAGTTTATAAGTTAAAAATGGGTAAAATTCACAGTGCATGTTAAATAGCCTAAATTAACTTGTGTTAACAATATAATTAGAACCTAACAAAATAATTTCGATTTTTTTTTTTTTAAATGAACATTCCTGTATAAAATGGGACAGCAAACCTTTATATCAAACATTTTTAAATCGTCCGCTGAGCAGCGCGCGAGGCAGGTTGAGCGTGAATGTGCTGCACAGTCATTTTCAGATGCAATGAAAATAAAAAAAGAGCAGCGAAAAACCCCGGGATAGCCTAGATTAGGCCCAGACTCTGTTCCTAAGTATATAATAATTATAATTACCCCACAGTAACAAATTTTAACCGATTAATCACCTATTTTCGTTTGCTGCATGTTATTTTTTTATTTATTTATTATTTTTTAAAACAGGCTAAAAAAATAAATTAAGTTTGTGAGAGGAAAAAATATATTAAGTATATATATAAGAATATATAAGTCATGTATAAGTTCCATTTTATTACATTCAGAAATAATAACGGCTGGCCTAATAATGTTATAATGTGCCAACAGGATATTTTTAGTTCTCTTCACTTAACAACAAATCCTTTAAATTTAACAAATTTATCAGAACAGAACAATACTTACAAATATATAATTCTAATGGATAAATAAAATTGCAGTATATAATAATATAGGCTTAGCTATAAACAAACAAAAAAAATAAATGAATAATAAATATTAAAATAGCCCATAAGGTAGGTTGGGCTCTCATTCGGGAGAAATCCAAACGTTTCCATATTCGTGATGTTGCCTATTTCAAGCTTAACTATTATTCATTAGGAAAAATAGGCTTTGTAGTTCACCGCGTGTTTCAGTATCGACGGGGAAAAAATTTAAAAATCATAATTAACAAAAATATGCCAAAGTGGACCGCTGCTCGCGCCGAATGGCACGGTGAACGGCTACTGTTTCCAATGAATGTGCGCGAGGCACCAGCGCGATCAAACAGCTGAAACAGAAAATACAAAAATTTTGGTCACACAGTAAAGGCATAATTCAAAAATGCAAAGTGTTAGCAGTTTGAAAAATCAAAAATAATAACAGAATGAATCATAATTATTGCTAAATGCTGGACCGTTCTCATTTCTATCTGCAAATGGAACCTGAAGGATTTTTTTTTTAAACCAAGAATGAACCGAAATGAAAACATTAGCTTTTTATCCGTATATATAGGCCTTATATTTAATGACTGTTTAATAACAATAGCAAGCATAAGATCCTTTGTGTAAAGGTCGTCTTTTAATTTTGGATTAGTAGACTGTATCCTAAGACTATCCTACATTTTGAAATTAACTCACTGTACATTTTTTAATGGTTTTTTAAAGATGGTACAATGTTATATCATAATGTTATTGTTGTTTTAACCTCCTCCTTTTATCTCATTTTACAATTACATTCAGTTCGCAATCCGTCCCTTTGCGCCACCTGGTTGTAGTTTCGCGAAGGATTTTAACACTTGACTGACTTGAAGTTAACGCCGCGGCCCTGCGGCGGCGGTACGCGCGGCGGTATTACCCATTTTGGTTGTCTACCATCTGTAGAAGTGTCTGTGGGGTTTTTTTTTTTTTTTTGGTTTTATTCATTAATACTGTATATTATATTTAGGAAGTGAATTAACATATTAAGGTGTAATAATTTGTAAATATGAAAAACAAAGGAGTCAGTTAAATTTTAAACTAATTATTGAAAAAACTAAAAATAAATTTAATTTGTGGTTATTGAGGGACATCTCGATATTGTGGGGGGGGGGGTTACTGTCAAAGGTGGAAGGTATACTGTTTGTAGGGTTTTATTTTAATAGTTGTAGTTTTTTGTGCCTCCCAAGATTATTAAAGATTCTTTATAACTTTATTTGGAGGGAAAAAAAAAAAACACATTATTTAAAAAAGCATGTTTTGGAACGATTTAAGTTTAGTATTTCATTTTGTGGTCTTTTTTTTTCAATGTATTTACTCAAGATTATTTTGAAAGGATTTGGAATTCTAACAGAAAAAATGGAGTGTACGATAGAAATTTGTATATTTGATGTAATTTTTTTATACAGAAAACCAAAATTTGAATTGTAAAGAACAACATATACAGTTGTTTAGTTTGTTAGGAAAATTCCATATACATAAGAAAAAGTGGGCTGAATGTAAACCAAATTTTGCACATTTTATAAATGATTTTAAATTATATGTAAATCTCTTGAAAAAAAAAAAGCAATGAAAACATGTAATGCTCTGAAATCATTAAAATGTATGTAATTTTCTTTTTTCTCTTTTTTTTCCTCTCTGGCAGCTAATGTTACTTTGATCATGTAATACCTCATGTTCTTGTGGCACTGAATTAATAAAGCATAAAAAAAATAGTCTATGAGCAAAACACACGCAACCATAGCAACACCTCTGATTGACAGATATGTAAAAATAAACTGGAATTACACATTGTCATGTTAATTATAATTAAAATGTTTTTTTTTTGTTGTTGTTGTTGTTTTTTTTTACCACAATATCATTGCTATTTGTCTGAGAGGGGCACTTTTGAATAATTTTGAAAAAGGGCAGGGGCTTGAGAACCTGAGAAAGAGAGAGAGAAAATATCATTTGGATTTAAATAAGACAAACAGTGAATGAAAAAAAAGAAAAAGAAAAGCTTTTATTTATCTGCTGAAGAAAATCCTATGTGGGGAAAACAGGGTTAGGTACACATGATTATCATAGTACAATTAGAAGAAATAGTATGCTAAACTAAAATGCGATGAATGGAATGCACCTGTTTTGATAATAAATTATATTAAGAAATTCTGTGTACGATCATAACGTTTACTAAAGTTACTAAATTCCCAAATTTAGTATGCTAAATTATTTTCTTTGGGGTTTTGGAGTCTGATGGGCAGCTTATGTCTTTGTGCTTTTAAATAGTATTAGTACTAGACTGCTGTCTGAGCTCTATAAACAGACTGATAAGCTCTTTTTGCTCGACACTCATTATATCTGCACTATTGTTTATTTCAGTCATTTGCACTATATCTGCCATGTGCCTTGTGCCACTTTATATCTTTTTACAATGTACTTATTTGTATAGCTTGTATTTTATGTATATTTAATCTGTATCTATCTGTATTTAATGTTCTATTGTTAGTGTTATCTGTATGCACCGAGGGTCTGAGAGTAATGCAGTTTCAATTCTCTGTATGTATGTGCTGTACATGTGGCAGAATTGACAGTAAAGCAGACATTGACTTTGAAGCTATGCATTTGAGCAGTCTCACTGATAAGTGTCGAATGCATAAATATGCCTTTTTGGACAATGTGTTGTGTTGCAGTAGATTATAATAAACAAATGTTTTAATAGTGAGTGTGTGTAGTGTACTGGACAATGTGTAGTCTGGCGTAGCCTGGTGTAACCTCCAGTACCACGGCAAAAGCTGAAGAAGAAGCGGCTCCTTGGAGAAGCATTATAGCCGTGACGGCAGCAAATATATATCAAATCATTAAATCATTATTTAAAACTACAAAAAGGAGACAACAACGGAAGATGGCATTCTTTCCATCTCCAGAAGGACTTATATCACAGAAGATCAACATTGTCTGTAACGGACAACTATTGATGTATAATGCTATTTAGTATAATAAGACACTTGTTCTTTGCTTCATTTTATTTTATATAAGAAGGTGTTACATTAGAATATATTGAAGTGCACATAAACACACAAAACTCAAGTACATATGGAGGGAGGGATTCTAGCAGACCAATCACGGCGCTTGCTGTCCGCGTATAATTGACACGCTGTTAGATTTTTGGAGAGGTGCACGTCAGGCTACAGTGTAAGAGAGTGCGTCTATGTGTAGGACACGACGTAGGTCTGATGCAGAAGTATAAATTAGCCTTGACGGCTGAAGATCTGGAATTCACAGCAGCTTTTTTATTTATTTATTTTATTTATTTATTTATTTTTTATTAAACTTCAATAAACATAGTCAAAGTGCAGTTACAGCTACAATAATACACATGAAAACATAAAACACAAACAGAATATAAAGAAAAATCTGCATACAAAATACACATATAGCCAGGGGGATGGGCTAAACATTACATAAATATATTAAAGGATTTACAGATGGAAACTGTCTTAATTGGTTTCTTATTATGTGAATAAAAAAATCGACTTAACATAAATTTGAATTTCTTTTTCAAGAATTTACTGTATTTACATTTGTGGATATGAAATTTAGCAAAAAATTTAATTAAATTTATAATGTAATATTCTTTGGTTTTATTTGAAGGGATATTAGTAAAGGTCTCAGGTTACGAATGTAACCATGGTTCCCTGAGTAGGGAACGAGACACTGTGTCCTCTAGGGGTCGCTATGGGGAACACCAACGAGTTGGCCAGCGACAGCCTCTGACGTCACTACCGGTGCGACTATAAAATAGGCACCGGGAAAACACGTCATTCACTTCTTCGTCTGAAGCTTGCTTCCGAAGCATGGCAGGGAGCTAGAGGACGCAGTGTCTCGTTCCCTACTCAGGAAACCATGGTTACATTCGAAACCTGAGACGTTCCCTTTCAAGGGAACTTCGAACTGCGTCCTCTAGGGGTCGCTATGGGGAACAGTATACCCACGTAGCCATGCTGAGGGGAGTGCAGGCCAGAATCATGGCGAACACTAAGTACCAACTCTACCATTTCAATGGGAGTTGCCCCCGGGACGTTTAGACGGCTGTCTGTGACAATACCCCTTACGGCCAAAGGCCTAAGCTACATACCCAAATTAATTGTTAGGGCCTCGGCCCGGTGGTAGAGCTAAAGGCTTGGAATCAGGAAAGATTCCTTTAAAGGGATACGGCTAGGAACCTAGCATTTTATACTAAGTCTTGCCTGTCACACAGGGGCTATAGCTTGTTTCCGCAAAAGCTTGCTGAAGGAGCTGTCTCAACAGATCTCCAGTAGCAACACCCTGTTTAGATAGGTATCCGAGGATACATGGGTGGAGTGGTGCCCAAGATAAACGGGGCTTTTACCAACTCAAGAAAGGGCACGAAGCAACCGCGCGAAGCCCTCACCATATAGGATTTTAGAAAGAACGCAGAGTACTAGCGTGCGAACTTACCACAGTGTGGATTTCAGAAAGTGTGCAAAGACTTCAGTTACACACTTACCATAGCATGGATTTTCAAATACTGTTCTAGGGAAGGGCTCTCGTGGCACTCTGATAGAGCAGCTCATAGATGGAATGGTGCATCTCAAAAAAGTATGTTTGAGAGTCATCAACTCGATCTGTGGAAATAATGCTGGAGCGCTCTGGGAAAAACAGTGAACTCAGTCTCATATGAGAGGAGAACTCCTGAATCCAGAGTAGCACGCTCATAGGCGACCCTTCTTGGAAAAGGGGAGCGCTGCTAAACTACCACGAGAATCGCCCGAATAGCCCCTCATGTTGAGGGAAGCGAGTGCTTGAAGTGTATAAACGAATACACACTGGCTGAATGGAGCCCAAGGAACCAAGGTCTAATCATCTCAAGAAAGGGAACGAGGCAGAGCGCGTAACCCTTACCATACAGGATTTCAGAAAGTGCACAAAGTGTTCACGTGCACACTGACCACCATGTGGTTTTCAGAAAGTACACAGAGCTTAGCGTGTGTACCTAAAGGTTCCTAAGCATCGCAGAGGCGCTGAACCGCACACGAGAGGCAAGCTCAAATTTTACAGACCTCTAGCGAGGGGAGCATCACCTGAGGCAGCATATACAAGACTTCTGTAACTGCCACCTTCACTTCCCGCTGGATGCGACAGCACCTAAGCAGCCAGGAGACCCCTCAGGGTGACCTGGCTGGACATCCATGAAATTCCCTGCAGTGCTGTGCCAGGCCTGATGATCAAGGAGGCTCCCGCAGAAACCTATGATCTCAGCCGCCTAATACCGGAACATGAAGCCGGATGGCTGGTGCTGACGAGTGTTTAGTAAACACTGTAACTGAGCACTGCAAAGGGAAACTCACAGAGTTTATTAGTAGACACATAACCAACAGCAATTTACACATAAGTATATACAGAAAGGGTTATTTTTATACTCCCACCCTCCTGCGCTGGAGCCCCGCTCAAGGGGTGCCTCCTTTTAGTCCGGACCATCAGTAAGGTGGTTGCTATGAACATAGAACCAGCCAAAAATATTATAGGTCTAGCATATGAGACTGTTATGCGTTAGAGGTTTCCACCTAACCTCGATCAGGTGGAGAGCTGGAGGTTACAGGGGAATTAGGAAGGGGAGGATAAAAGCAGAAGTTAAAAATCCCTAAAGGGAACGAGTAGATACCTCAGTATCACTCTGACTCAGACGAGAACGCTGTCTCGTCTGGGTCACATCCCTTAGGTTCTGCTTACCTCCTTGTGACCCACAATTCCTCTTAACCCTGCCCGCAGGTGGGGGAGGAGCGCGAGTCGCGACACTAGCCTTCTGTGCCCGTCTTTGATCCTCAGATCGAGACAGGCCAGGACCCCTATGTTGTTCGGGCTCAGACCTGGACCTTCGTGGAACGAAGGATCTGAAAGCAGCGGAGTGCGCCTTCGTCTCCCCGAACTTCTCGATCACCGTCTCAACAGAAATACCGAAAAGTTCAGAAGGCGAAACCTGAGCATCGAGAAGAAAGCTTTATCTTTGTCTGCCAGGTTCAGCCACAGAAGTCTCTCCGCCACCTCCATGGCCGCCATAGTCCTGCGCTTGGCAGAGGCGGCCTGCTTGGTAGCCTGGAGAGAGGCCTGTGGTGCGGCGCAGCTCGGCTACCTGATCAGGAAAAAGGCCTTCGCCTCTATCCAGGTCTCTTAGCAGATCAGTCTGATATGCTTGAAGCACCACCATCGTGTGTAATAAAAGCCACAGCCTGACCTGCTGCTGCGTATGCCTTGCCATTTAAGTGAGTTGTATATCTTGAAGGGGCTTAGATGGCAAGGAGGGAGATTAAGAGAGGATGTCTCCCCCGCAGAATGAAAGCTCTTTCTACAGGGGGCATCCTCTCATAGCCGTTTGCGCATCGCCTCGATGTCGGCTAAACTCTTATGCCGAAACTGATGGATGCGAAGAAAACGGCCTCTTTCATTTCCTTTCGATCTCTGTATGGAGATCAGGCAGAAATGGAAGGCTCGCCTGAGCTGGAGGGCTATGGTCGGAAAGATAACGCTCATTGAGGCGCGATCCATAACCTCCAACAGCTCTACATACGTATGGCAGGAGAATTGAGAAGGCTCAGCCTCAGCTTCTTCACCATCCTCAAATATCTCCTGCTTTTCCTGGGTAAAAACCCAGCAGAGCACTAACCTCAGTATCAGAAAGTGTTAAAGATATAACATCATCCTCCCGAGGCTCTCTCTCGTCCGCCGCCATTATGAGCGTGAAAGTCCCTCTTTAAACCATTCAGACAGATCCACCTGAAATTCTCACAAGCTCATTCTCCTCCGTGCCTCAGCAGCAGCGGGTCCTGAACCACGGGAAGCAGATGGCTGCCTTTTTTTTCCTCGGGAAGAGAGACGAATGAGAGCGGAGCTTTTTCTTTGAAAAAATGCTCACAATGCATGCAGATTGCCTCCTCAAAGACATCGCGTGCGTGCTCTTTACCAAAACAAATGACATAAAGATCGCGTGTGTCATCGGGTGTCAAATAACGCCGACACGGATGCACACATCGTCTAAACGCTTGCTAGTAGTCGCCATGATAGACAGAGAAAGAGCGCTCTTACCGGTTCTTTCAGATGCACGCTTCAAACAAAATGGTCAGTTTTGAAGACGAAGAAGAGAATGACGTGTTATCCCGGTGCCTGTTTTGTAGTCGCACCGGTAGTGACGTCAGAGGCTGTCGCCGGCCAACTCGTTGGTGTTTTTTCATTGTATGCTTCAGACACGGGTCACGACGAGGTGTTCCCCATAGCGACCCCTAGAGGACGCAGTTCGAAATTCCCTTGAAAGGGAACCCAAATAAAACATATTCTAAGCACAAAGAAAAAGTGGGGTCAATGTTATCAATTATAAATCTAGTCAAATATTTCCAAAATATTTTAACATAATAGCAATGCCAAAATAAATTAAACAAAGTTTCAGTCCTCATATTACAAAAAGAACAATTCAAATCAATATCATTTTTAAATTTAACAAGAAAATTATTTACTGGGTAATATCTATGTAAAATTTTAAAAGATACTTCCTTGACTTTGTTTACCAATAGGTATTTGTTTGGCAAGGTCCAAATGTTCTTCCATAATTAACCTTTCAATAATCTGTTCCAATAAAATATACAGTTTGGAGAAGACACAATATCTTTTTGAAGTAAGGAACGAACAGTTTTGTTAACATTCATATTTCTAGGGCCAAAACAAAGTTTTCCAATATGAGTATAAAAAATAAATCACATGCAGAGGGGGTGTAATACTGTTTTGGGTATTAGCTCTGAATAATCCTGTGGGAATTGCATCCATGACAATAGAAAACTCCTTTGGTGTTACTGGAATTCCATGGACAGCTAAAAACTCAGAATAAATGAGTAACTTGCCTTCTTGATTTAATAATTGACTAACTCGTATTATGCCTGCTGAAAACCAATTTTCAAAGAATTCACGGCAGCTTTCTTTGGCCAAGGCCTGCCTATGATGCTGTTTGACTGACATGTGGCTTTCTTCTTTCGTGAGGGGGTTTTGCGTCACGGTATCTTTAAAGCCCTATTCGGACGGGACTAGTTTTTGAGTTGCGATTCTTACCACATGACGTCTGTGATTTTCATGTACCAATTCGGACGGGACTAACATCTCCGTGTACAGAGGTGAGAGGGTCTGTTTTGTGCATCTGGGCGTCACAGAGATCACGCGCTCTGTATGCGTGCATTGCATATAACGTGAAAGTGAAAGTGAAGTGACATACAGCCAAGTATGGTGACCCATACTCGGAATTCGTGTTCTCATCCAAAGTGCACACACAGAGCAGTAAACACACACCCGGAGCAGTGGGCAGCCATTTATGCTGCGGCGCCCGGGGAGCAGTTGGGGGTTCGGTGCCTTGCTCAAGGACACCTCAGTCGTGGTATTGAAGGTGAAGGGAGTGCTGTACATTCACTCCCCCCACCCACAATTCCTGCCGGCCCGAGACTCGAACTCACAACCCTTGGATTGCAAGTCCAATGCTCTAAGCGTTAGGGCACGACTTCCACGACTTAACGTTAGTCACTCGGATTGATTACCATTAGTATTATTACACACTAAATACTAAAAACTAAATGGCTAGTATAGCAAAACCATGTTAATGTGTGGTTTCTTTAGTTTAAATTTTTTATATATTTTTTTTTTTGTAGTAGGCTAAACCCATGTTTAATTTTCATAAAGGTACATCTGTAATTAAAACATTATGTAACTGAGTGCATAAATGAACGTGAGTAATCTTACCTGACGCTGATATTACAATAGCCAGTATTAACAGTTTACGTGATCTGGCTCTTGATTATAATTTTTTTTTTATTATTATTTTTTGCCGGGAAGCAAATATCAAACATGCGCGCGGTAAGAGCATCTACGGTAATGCACGTTGGCCAAAACACACAAGGAAATGAAAGGATCACTGAGTTCGCTGAAAAACAGTAGGTAATTTGCTCTGGAATTATCACAGAGGTTGTGTGAGAAAAACACAGACGTGGCAGATTCGGACGGGATTAAAATCACCAAGTACGTGTGAAACACAGATTTCTCTAATGACCCCCTGTAAAACTAGTCTCGTCCGAATAGGGCTTTTGTTTCTTTATAAAAGTAGTTTTGCTTATTTTTCACAGATTTTTAAGCGATGCGCAGCAAGGTAAGAACAACGGTACTTTTTTATTACTTTCCTGCTGAAAAAAAATTATAATAATAAAATAAAAATGAATTAAAAAAAATATATAAACCATTACAGAAATCCTAATGATTTTAATTACAAAACCATTAAAAACCATTAGTCATTAACTGTCCAAGTTATATAATAAATAAAAATAAAAAAAACGCTTCAGCAACCATTTTAGCCCGAAATAATGGGATCGAGACAAAATAATACCGCATTGCGTCTCGGCCGAGTCTGACCATGACAAGACGTTTTGAATTTTATTCATTCTCAGGATATGGATTCTTGATATCAGCAATTTAGTTTTTACTAGATAAAATGTTCATTCTTGATATTAGATTTCTACTAGTAACAATGCCTATTTTTGATATCAGCAATTACATTTCCACTAGTAAACATGTTAATTCTTGAAATCAACAATAACGCCATCACTCGCGGAAATCGAATTCCTGACATCAGAAATTAAATTTCAACTAGCAAAAATATTATTCTTGATATCCATGATTTATATCCTGGGAATGGCAATTTCAAGCCGTTTTGACTTTTATTCATTCGCAGGATATGAATTCTTGATATCAACAATTTAAGGTTCACAAGTTAAAATGCTAATTCTTGATACAAGGAATTTAATTTATACTAGTAACAACTGCAATTTCTGAGATCAGGAATTACTTTTCCTCTAGTAAAAAATATAACTGTTGATATCTGTATTTGTATTTTTACTAGTTAAACGTCACCAGACTGCCATTGAAATCCAATTGTTGATATCAAGAATTGATTTCTTACTAGTTGAAATTCCAATTTCACAAATCAGAAATAAAATTATTATACTAGTAAAATCCTTTATTTTTGATATCAGTAATCACATAGTTACTATAGTGCAAATGTCTATTCTTGATATCATCAGTTGAATTGCAACTAGTAAAAATTTATATATATATATATATATATATATATATATATATATATATATATATATATATATATATATCAACAATTCAAATATCACCAGTGACAATGTTCATTTCTGATGTGATCGTTACAAGAAAGAAAGCCATTTTAGTTATCAGAAATTATACTGATATCAGAAATGCATTTTTAGATATCAGAAATAACATATAACATGTTGAAATACATAAAGAATTAACATTTCAGCTAATAAAGCAAAAACGTCTGGGTTAGGAAAGTTAAAGAGAATAATTTAATATTAGTAGTTATCGATAACAATACAGAATAATCTATTTTCTGCACTGGCATGCTTTAGTCAGATTAAAATGCTAAAAACAGACTACAAATGACTTGACAAACCGTACTGGGGCACTGACTAGACAGGGCTTACTTCTGAATAGTCATAGATTCTCTATGGCAAATATTAGGTGTTTATTTCAGATGTACCTTACATCTGCACCCACATTACCTGTTAGTCCAGTGGATTTCAAACTTTTTTTTTTCTTTTTTTTTTAATTGATGTGATTTCATAATTTCATCACGATGATGTTTCTTTTTGCTTCAGGTTCACCAGACATTCATGTCTTTGCGATGGAAGCTCCTGATGATCAGCACAAGCAGGTTCTAACCTGTCTGGCCACTGGTTTCTACCCCAGAGATATTGAGTTGAACATCAGATGGAATCAAACTGTTCTTAAGGCTCAAATATCTACTGAAATCAGTCCAAATGATGATGGAACCTTTCAGATTGGTACCAGTGTGGAGATTGACAGAAACCACAAAGGATCTTATGACTGTCTGGTTAATCACAACAGTCTGACAGAACCATTTTTAGCAAAATGGGGTAATGGCCCAATTCAGTTTTGGGTGAATATGCGCAGAATGGCCGTTATACGTAACACTGCTTTGCATGTATAACATATGAACATAAATACAAGTCAATTCTGTGAATATTGCTTGCCACAACAATTACAGTTAAAGTGCCTCAATTCACTTAAACAGGTTTAATGCATTTATGATTTTTTATTTATTTTTTATTCTGCAGATGGGACATATTTTGACAGTGAAACAGAATCTCAGTGGCCTGTTATATTAGGAGTAGTAGCAGTTGTGGTTGCAAGTTTGGGGTTATTGAGTTGGTTGTGTTTAAAATTTCAAAAGGTGAGTTCTAATTCAACCTCCTTTTTTAAAATAAATTTTCAAATGTATGAAAAAGGGATGGACAGAGTGACAGTAATATATGAGAGTAGAAATATCTGAACTTTTCTAAAATATCTGAAATTTTATTATGCTTTATCTTCTGTTTTTCTAGGCTTTACTTCATAAAGCTGTAGCATCATTGAATTCAGTCCATACTCCTGACCCTGAACAAACTGCAGTTAGTGTGGTCAAATATGACTGTGGAGTCACACTACTGACTGGAATATGATAGTCTCAGTTGAAGGAGTGGATGCCAAGCTGCCATACACTTCATATTGATATTAATTATATTACATTATTTCTTGTTTGATTTAGATTATAAGCAATGTCTGTATTTTGTATATGTGAGGTGACTGAAGATCTGACATATGTCAGGAATGCAATAACAGTGGTTATTCATTTAGCCCGGCTTTCAGAGAATAATATATACGTTTATTGTAATGAGTTTATTTTACAATATGACCAAATTAACCAAAATTCATCATAGTTGTATAAGACATGTAAAAAAAAAAGGGAAAAATTATTTCTAAAGGGTCATGAAAAAGAATTAGTTATTGTGCATGCGGTTTTCTTTCATAAAACTTTAATGACAGTACCAGAGATGTTAAGTATATGCACCTGCTTAAGTTGACCAACAGCCTGCATTATTAGCATGCATCACAACTACACTTGACCTCATTTAGTAGACCAGACGTAAAGTATTGGACCCCACATTGGTCTAAAACAGGGGACTGAAGGAGTGGATGCCGAGCTGCCATATCCTTCATATTGATGTGAATTTTATTATTAAATTATTTCTTGTTTGACTATTAATCAAGTTATGGCAAGAGTGAAATGTGTAACCTTATGTGCGCTTATGAGATATTAAAGAATCCTGCTTTATGCTGTACTTCTACTCTCTAAGATGATGACTTCATAGTGTGTGTGTGTAACGAACCATACTGATAAAATTCTAGCTAGGGCTAGGCAGCCTTGAAGTTCTGATATGTTCTCTGCGTATGTGTGTTAGTATCTGTCTGTACAGGGAGAAGCTCAGACAGTCCCAGGACAAACGTTCAACTGCTAATGCCCAGCATATCAGATATATGTCTTTGGAGATATGTATTGCGTCTGTCCTCTGATCCCTTGTCACCAAAATAGTCGTCAGAAGATATGCTTCAAGCTTTAAGTGTATCTAGGTTTTGGAATCAATCAGAATTGTGCTGACCTAAGCATTGACGCAATTAGTCTCTTCTGTCAGGGTATGATGTTTTGTTGATTTTGAGTTGTACAGAGAGTGGCCTATGAACTCCATCAAGAGTGTTGAAGCTGACTTCTGCTGATGAAACTGCAAACTATTTTCTTCAGTAAATATTATTATTAACTGATCGAATCTCTGACTCCTGGTCTTTATTGCGACACCCCTGGTCCTTGGGTTTTAACTGTACATTCCCCTACACAGTCCCAGATGTTATGTTGTTACGAACCCCACTTTTAAAAGACTCGATCAGGGAGGGGTTAAGCAACATAAAAAGGATGCGCAAGCTGAAATCTCAATTTAACCATTTATTAATGACCAAACAGCTTACGAGCCACATTATAACGAGCAGCTGATAGAAAAAGGGGTCAAATCAACTAAACTAAAGCAAAATAAATCAATATGCATCCAATAAACAAACAAAACACAGAAACATTAAACAATGCACAAAGAAAACATCAAAAGAAACACAGCAAATAAAGAGCACCGCTTATCAGCGGCTAGCTGGACAAGACACGCACGAAGCTCACCGGATGCCAGCACTCCCTTCACACCCCCAATACCACGACTGACATGAGACCCTTGATCAAGGCACCAAACCCACAACTGCTCCCCAGGTGCCGCAGCAGTGTGGCTGCCCACTGCTCTGGGTTTGTGTTCACAGTGTGTGTGTGTGTGTGGGGGTGGGTGCACAATGCACTGAAAACATCTATGAACAAAAAGCAAAACAACCTAATAACTGAAAGAAATCATCAAAAAGAAGCTGTGATGAGATCTGTATTTTGTATCATTATGTTCATGAAGTGTGATTTCACCAAACAGGACTTTCAGGTGTTACAGTCTTCAGAAATTCAAGCAATGACTTCTTGTTAACTGTGAATTCTTGTCAACTATACAGTCGTGGCCAAAAGCTTTGAGAATTACATAAATATTAGTTTTCAAAAAGTTTGCTGCTAAACTGCTTTTAGATCTTTGTTTCAGTTGTTTCTGTGATGTACTGAAATATAATTACAAGCACTTCATACGTTTCAAAGGCTTTTATCGACAATAACATGACATCTATGCAAAGAGTCAGTATTTGCAGTGTTGGCCCTTCTTTTTCAGGACCTCTGCATTTCGACCTGGCATGCTCTCAATCAACTTCTGGGCCAAATCCTGACTGATAGCAACCCATTCTTTCATAATAACTTCTTGGAGTTTGTCAGAATTAGTGGGTTTTTTGTTTGTCCACCCGCCTCTTGAGGATTGACCACAAGTTCTCAATGGGATTAAGATCTGGGGAGTTTCCAGGCCATTGACCCAAAATTTCAACATTCTGGTGCCCGAGCCACTTAGTTATCACTTTTGCCTTATGGCACGGTGCTCCATCGTGCTGGAAAATGCATTGTTCTTCACCAAACTGTTGTTGGGTTGTTGGAAGGAAGAAGTTGCTGTTGGAGAGTGTTTTGGTACCATTCTTTATTCATGGCTGTGTTTTTGGGCAGAATTGTGAGTGAGCCCACTCCCTTGGATGAGAAGCTACCCCACACATGAATGGTGTCAGGATGCTTTACTGTTGGCATGACACAGTAACGCTCACCTTTTCTTCTCCGGACAAGCCTTTTTCCAGATGCCCCAAACAATCGGAAAGGGGCTTCATCGGAGAATATGACTTTGCCCCAGTCCTTAGCAGTCCATTCACTATACTTTCTGCAGAAGATCAATCTGTCCCTGATGTTTTTTTTTTTTGGAGAGAAGTGGCTTCTTTGCTGCCTTTCTTGACACCAGGCCATCTTCCAAAAGTATTCGCCTCACTGTGTGTGCAGATGCGCTCACACCTGCCTGCTGCCATTCCTGAGCAAGCTCTGCACTGGTGGCACTCCGATCCTGCAGCTGAATCTTCTTTAGGAGACGATCCTGGCGCTTGCTGGACTTTCTTGGATGCCCTGAAGCCTTATTTACAAGAATTGAACCTCTTTCCTTGAAGTTCTTGATGAACCTATAAATTGTTGATTTAGGTGCAATCTTAGTAGCCACAATATCCTTGCCTGTGAAGCCATTTTTATGCAACGCAATGATGGCTGCACGCGTTTCTTTGCAGGTAACCCTGGTTAACAATGGAAGAACAATGATTTCAAGCATCACCCTCCTTTTAACATGTTAAGTCTGCCATTCTAACCCAATCAGCCTGACATAATGATCTCCAGCCTTGTGCTCGTCAACATTCTCACCTGAGTTAACAAGATGATTACTGAAATGATCTCAGCAGCTCCTTTAATGACAGCAATGAAATGCAGTGGAAAGGTTTTTTTTGGGATTAAGTTAATTTTCATGGCAAAGAAGGACTTTGCAATTCATCTGATCACTCTTCATAACATTCTGGAGTATGTGCAAACTGCTATTATAAAAACTTAAGCAGCAACTTTTCCAATTTCCAATATTTATGTAATTCTCAAAACTTTTGGCCACGACTGTAGATTTGTTTATTTTTATTTTATTTTATTTTTTTTGTCATTGGTACTTGAATGAAACATGTTTCATTTCAGTTCATGACATACAGTAATGAATCGTGTGTGTTCTAGTTCATCTTAATCTAGACAGAGTTTGAAACTTTATGTTATATGCATTTCTTGTGTTTATTGCCTCCTTAAGACAAATCACTTGTATTTCTATCTATTGACAGTGAAATTAAATGGACTACATTTTTACGATTTCACTTTTCCCGTAACATAATGTGTCATAGGAATGAAGACAATGTGTAATTTCATCGAGCAGCCAATGAGGAGCAGCAATGCGCTATATAAAGAGAACGATGGCTTGCATATTGCCACTGAAAGTGTAAGCTGGATGAAATATTTAAGGTGCTTTATGTTGGATTTTTGCTTCCTTTTAATTTGTAGGCCAGTCGTATAACGGGCCGCCTTGAACATTTACGTCCAATTAAAGTATTTTCCGTCATTGACCTGCAGTGGCGCACTCTTGCATAAATAAAGCGCGCGGCACAACCAGAGACGCGTTCAGAGTGCGCGTCTAAAATGGCAAAATGGCTCACACGTTCTCGTTTCTTTATATGCGTATTAACGGTTTGGCTTATTTCTCACCCTTGTCTAAGCGATACGCATCAAGATAAACTAGGTAAGTTTATTTGTTTACTTCAGATCCGCAAATGAGAAGAAATTATATCTATTTAAAAATACTCATTTATCTGTGGGATCCGCCACAGTTTCAGAATAAACCGAAAATAGGCCTACAGATTTCGTCTCTAATGTTTTGCTCCATTGCTTTGGCAAAGCGTGTCAAACGAACTAAAATCGAAGGGCTTTGTGTCCTTAATGATGAGTCTGTTTGCACTTGTTGTTTTAAAGAGAAGCGCACACTTTACTCACGCGATCAGCTTGTGATGTGATCCGGTGTTTTCTGCGCTTCGCTTCAGTGAATGCAGCGAAGTCAATCTCTGCTTGTGCAGTGAGTTTGGGAGCACAGCGGACACCATTTAGCCTACGTATCTTCACATTCGCATAATTTTAAAAGAAAAGGTGTGGACAGATAAATACAGCGTTTCACTATTTAATGAGAAGTGTTTGAAAGCTTTTTCAGCAGTTTCTGATCGGGTTTCACGAAAAGTCATGTATTTTCTTTGCACTGGTTGCCGTTCCGTTAAAAAAAAAAAAAGATTGGCTCTGACAGGAGAGGAACCACACTCTTTCTGTGAATTGAGTGCAAATAGGTTTAGTTCAGGGGTAATTGGGACTTTTCCCACAGTCATCTCAATGGTAAAAGTGTCCCAATTTACTTGAATTCACCACATCTGTTAGAAGTATGAAGTCATCTGAACAGAGATTATTGGTCCAAGACGTTTTGAATTGCTTGACATTTGACAAAACTGTAATAGTCTTCTAGTTTCTCTCAAAGTAGGTTCACCTGAACTGGATTTAAATCCAAGATAATAAAACTCTTTTATGAAAAATTGATCAAACTTAGGTTAAATCAGGAACAAAATTCTGCAAGTGGAGTTTAAGTTTATCGTTCAAGATTGTTTTTATCATCATATTGATATTTGTTCGTTTTAAGCTTAAACACTTAAATTGATTAAAGAATGTGTAGATATTTGTACTGGAAATCAAGACAGAAATACTGAGAAAGAATATATATATATATATATATATATATATATATATATATATATATATATATATATATATATATTTTACAGCGTAACAGCTTTTAGTCCGAGGTAGAATCTCTTATAATTTTCATGATGTCTCCTTTTCCCATTGCATTGCGGTATAGACTTGTAGTTTTTATGCACTTACCCGTGTTTTTTTTTTTTTTTTTTTTTTTATTTATTTTTTATTATTTTTTTTTTTTTATAGTTGTTTCGCACAGTGGTCAACTACTGATGTTACTGTGCTTTAAGAATAAAATCTGTTTTAAAATCATGCCAAACTGTATTTATAGAGCCCATCTGCAGTTAACTCAAAGTACTTTACAATAAGAAATATAGTGGAACAAAAAACACATACATGCAAATTGCAGTGCCACCTGTCCCTTGAATTGGCTGATTTTAATGACTGTAGATAACTTGAAATGTGAAAGGGTCTATCATCTAAACCTAATCAAAATGGAACAACCAACCAACAGACGGATCTAATCAAACAAGAACCAACAAGAACACGAAACATAAAAGCACATGATGATCACATGAGGGAAGAAGAACTTGAAACTTTTTTCAAGTTCAAATTGTTTGTTCTCATTTTGTTTAATAGGCATGAAAACGAGAACCATGACATGAAAACAAACATGACAATGTCACTTGACACTTAAACCACAGTTTTACTTACACAGACATTGTAACATTGTATTTTGCGCCACTGATTTGGTGCAAACTAGAACCGAAATCACAATATGGCTTAGTGCGCTTATCAAATCACAAAAGGTCAAGTAATTAAAATCAATATATCTGTCTCCCTTTATAACAAGAGTTTTTTTTTTTCCCCCCATTTAAAAAGTTTTTTATTGTTTGTGTTGTTTATGTTCCTCAGAGAAGCATTACCTGCACTACATGTTTACAGCCCTGACCAAAGCAGATCTATTCCCAGACTTCACTGCTGTGGGTGTTGTTGATGATAGACTGATCTTAGACTACAGTACTGAAGTTCCAGACTGGACAAGACTGATTCTGACTGAAGATGATGGGATTGAGACTCTTGTACAACAATATGACTCTAAAGATTGGTACAAACATCAGCTACACATTCTGTCAAACTGCACAAATTGTTCTGGTGAGTTTAATGCTTCTTTCTTATTTATTAATATTAAATTGTGTGTATGTCATACTGTAAACAACTCATTACTGTTATTCTGTGATTGTAGAGCTCCATGCATTTCAGAGACTAATTGGTTGTGAAGTGGAGAAATTTAATGGAACAGTGACGAGTCTGAGATTCTTTGATGAATATGGATTTGATGGAGAGGATTTTATGACTTTTGATTCTGACACTCTGCAGTGGATTGATAAATGTCCCAAAGCCAAAGAAATGAAAAAGTATTGGGACCTTCAGACAGGACGAAACCAGTTCATCAAGGATTATTTTGGGAAATGCATGGAATGGATCTTAATATTTAACAACACATATAAGAGTATGTTTTAATCAGATCACTTTATTTAGACTCTGTGTGTGTTGTTCAGGTATCACCTACTGTATGTTAAGGACAAAATGTCGGCAATATCCAAAATCATGAGGAAAACTGCTTATAAATCCTATAGAATGAAGTGTCTTGTAAATCCAGATTAAAATGCAAAAATAGATATGCGCAAACAAACATGTAAATGAAAACATGTTAATACTGTTTTGACTTCCCTTCTTCTCTGTGATAAGCAAGTAGACATGGAAAGTTGCTGCTTTTTGCTAGAGGGTTAACCATGGTAACCGCTGTATTTCTGGGCTTTCATAAGCGCCACCTCCTGTCAGAGAATGAAGTTGCATTTTTATTCAGGTCTTTTAAAGTGACCACGATAAAACCATGCAGGACACTGTTGTGACACTGGCACAGCATCATCGAAACTCTCACAAAATGCCGAATCAATTAAACAAAACACGATGCAGCAGCCACCATTTCTGCATCACACTACCATTGAGAAATTTTAACCAAAGTATGTTATAGACTTTTCATTAAGACCCTAAAGAATCATATCAACTTGGGCATCCGATGACACCTTTAATATGGCCGCTCAATCACTGGAAGCCCCGCCTTTTGAATGAAGGAGCCAATCGCTAATCTGTAAAGTTAGCGTGTCACTGCAGCTGTCATTAGAAGTCCCGGTTGCTATAGAAACAGTCAGCGTTCTGAGACGTGCGTATGCGCACTGGCTGATCTGGTCAAAAGTGTGTAAATGAAATGAAAACTCAGACTAAAACATGCATAAAAACAGCTTTTAAACGCCGATTGCAAATGTTTTATTAAAAGTATAATACATTAATGCAATAAAAATAATAACATATGAAGTGTCTGTATAATATGTGGGTTTTTTCATACTTAATATTAATTTTGAGGGCTTGTATATAGAGGCCAGTAAGAGACTATTAACTAGCCTACTTCTCCCCCTTTCTATTACACGTCTCTCTAAAAATGTCTACAAATTGATGAAACTGATCCGAGATCAAACCATAGACACTGGATCAATGCTTTGCCGCTGGGGGATCTCAATTAATGAAATCGCATGATTCACGGGTTCACAGAGATTATCACCTCCCAATGGCGGACCATTGAAATCTCAAAACATTTCGAAACCGTTATGACATAATAAAGCCTCATTTACTGAAATCACATGACTTTGGCAGTTTTATAAGCTCTCCGAAACAATGTTTCGAAACAATTGATTCACAAAAGTTTCAGAGCTTCACGAAGCAGTGCTTCAAAAGCACCCATCACTACATACAGGAATTTTCTCCACACTTTTTGCATCAGGAAATCTGATGCTTCATGCAAATCAAAGAATGTTCATCTGGATTACAGGATTTTGACTCATTGCATAGTCAGATTGCATGCCATCTCATCAAATATCTAGTAACTAGTTATAGGAGATACTATTAAAGAAAGAATTACAAAGGCAAAAATGCATAGGCTTACTCATGTCTTTCAGAATGCATTTGATGTGCAATCTTCTGTGGAATATAACCTGATTTCTTCACTGCATAAAAACCAGTTTGTTAATTGCATTACCTATTTCTCCAGATTCACCAGAGGTTTACATCTCTGCAAGGAGAGATCCTGACGATCACAGTAAGCTGGATCTGAGCTGTCTGGCCACTGGTTTCTACCCCAGAGATATTGAGATGAACATCAGATTGAATGAATCTGTTCTTGACAACCAAACATCTTCTGAAATCAGACCAAATGCTAATGAAACGTTTCAGATGAGAGTCAGTGTGAAGATCGACAGAAACTCTGAAGGATCTTATGACTGTTTTGTCATTCACAGCAGTCTGACAGAACCAGCTTCAGTAGCATGGGGTAAATATCACCACAGATACAGTCACACACACATTTGTAACAGGAAAATATAATGATGCCGAAATGGATTAATGTTGCTGATCACAAACAAGTAAAGTGCCTCAACTCAGTTTAACGGTTTATGGTGATTATATGTAATGTGTATTTATTATCTTTATTTTCATTCTGCAGATGGAAAATGCTCTACATTTGAGACAGAATCTCAGCAGACCTTTATAGAAGTAATACTTTCGGTTTTAGTTCTATCTGTAGTTTCTGTCATGCTCTGTTCTGTTGTGATTCTTTGCCAGTGCAAGAAAGAATCCAATGGTGAGTTATTCAGCATGATCACTGTAGCTTTAAATCACTTGTTTTTAATATTTTAGGTTAAAGACCATTTATGGACAGTGTATAATGGTAGAAATATGTAAACATTGTGATATAGATTTTGATAATGGTAAGATTTTTCATTATTGTGTTTTAATTTGACACGGGTATGGTTATCCATAATATTTATCAAACAAGTGTGAAATGTGGATAAATAAATTTAAACCTATTTACAAGAACATTTGATCTGTTTTAATACTGTAGAATCTTTCCTCGCTCTGGGGAGAAATCATCATCATGATTATGGTGCAGTGAGTGAGCGGATAGCGATGGCGACAGATGAAGCGTGTGCTGATACGTCTGATGAAGAGCTCAGTGTTGATGAATCTACAAACTAGACTGGAGTGTGAACAGGTGTTTCATTTCTGTTCATTCAGAATGGACACTGTATTCTAGTTATCCAGCTCTGTTCAGAAAAAGGCTTATTGTTTTCAGGGGTTTTTTTCTGTCAGCATTTTCTAATCTGAGTCAGCTCTTATGACAGTTTCTGTTTATGATGTTGTTTATGCTCACTTGAAGTATGACGCTGCTTTTCACATTTGAGAGATTCTTGAAACATTTCATATGGTCAAGATTACATGATATGTGCTACATCAAACTCCGTTCTCTACTTGTTTGTATTGTTTGTTTTTATTTAGTTCATTACTAAAAAGCTAATCAAGAATTAGTATTTTCTAATACTTATTGCTATTAGATATGATAGTATGCCAAACAATGCCATTTTTATCACTGGATAGTCTTTGCTACTAATAAAGATTAGCTTTTATTATCATTTTTATTTTGCTTCTTTCTTAGAAAAAAATCTTCTCCATTTACTGTATAGTGCAATACTTGATCTACTGTAAGTATTGTGATTTTGTTTTAACTTTCAATGGTCATGATTAAAGTCTATTGTCTGAATTGAAGTTGGAATGTTTTTAAATCCAGTCAGTAGACTAATTTTTTTTTTTTTTTTTTTTTTTTTTTTAGTTTTTTAAGTAAAACATGTTGTGTTGGTAAACATGTATTGATCAAATGTACATCTAGAATGCACTATAAAGGCTGGAATAAACTACATGACTACTGCCCAGATTTTTGTCCCAATTTAAAGTCTGGAGAAGTCAGCGCTAGTTGCCTAAAGTCTGATCCAGTTTGTAGATTTGAGATTTCATAGAAAATCACGTAGTGCATGATGGTCACAGACTGATTTTTTAGCTTCAGACTCTGATTCTATCCAGTCGGAGGGTATCAGATATGTTTGATATTTTCAGCCGATTTTAGAGTGCACATTGTTTTCACATTTTTATGTGAGTTTGAGATCGGAACTTTAAAGTCTGTGTGATCCTCAGAAGTTTAGTGTATGATGGCCAGTTTTAAATGTTTGTAAGTTTGTGAAGACTATAGCAATTATAAAATCTGTTCAGAGCCTGATAGATGTATACTATAAATGCCTAATTAAACAATGTGTTAAATGTGCAATATTAAGAAATAAATGAGTCTTGACTAAGTGTGATTGTGTGCAAGTTCATGGATCTGATGGCAAAATGTACAAAGAAAAATAACATGGACTACAATTTAGGTAGTAATAATTATTTATTTGTTTACTTATTGGTTGATTGTACTGTTTGGACCTTGACAGATGCAGTCAAACTAATGTTTTGTTGTATGTTCACAGTTTATGTTCTCAGACTATTATGTGAAAACTGTGTTTGAAGAGAGTTTAACAATGCGAATACTGTTAACGACGAATTTAAATAGTTTTACGACTGTACTTTTCCTCAAGGAGCTCAGAAATGAAAGTGAAAGTGTGATTTCATAACTCCGTCAGTGAGGAGCAGCAATGCGCTCAGTTCAACCCGGAAGAGTCCAAATAAACTTTCACTTTAATGTAGATCCATTCAGAGCGCTTTCCGACAATGTAAATTGAGAAAAGAAAAAAAAAGTATTTTTTTTATAGGCTCTAGTTTTTAAACACTTTCATTGTAGAATGTGTTTGCGTTTTGTGTTTATTATTTTATTGTTTCACTCTTTTCTTGGTGATGCGCTGCAAGGTAAGAACACAGTCACTTTAGTGTTACTTTAGAAAATGGCGACCTACAAACTGCAGTCACTAACAAACATACTATGCATAGTTTTATACTATTATAAAATTGCATGTAAAATACAGTTTTACAGTATTTCTTATAGTGGAGTTTAAGATCAGGTTTAAAATCAGTTTTATCCACATTTTGTCAGTTTTGTCATTGCACGTGTCTTATACTGTCTGTTCCTCAGAGAAACATTACCTGCACTTCAAGTTCACAGCCCTTTCCAAAGCAAACACACTCCCAGAGTTCAGTGCTGAGGCTGTTGTTGACGGCAGACAGATCATTCACTACAATAATGAAGATCAGTCCTGGGTAAGATCGAGTCTGACTGAAGATGACTGGACTGAAGCTCCTGCACTACCACCTGATTCTAGAGACTGGTTCATACATCAGATGAAGACTCTGTCAAACTGCACAAACACACAGTGTTCTGGTGAGTTTCATGCTTCACTCCTCAATTATATATCAGATATGTTGTGAAACTGCATATTACTGCATAAAACTTTCATTCATTTATTTATTTGAGACTTTTGCACAGTACTGTATTCAGTGTATATTGTCACGAGTGTTGTTCTGTGATCGTAGAGCTCCATGTTCTTCAGAGAATAATTGGTTGTGAACTGAAGAAACTTCCTGATGGAACAGAGAGTCTGAGAGCATTTGATGAATATGGATTTGATGGAGAGGATTTTATTGCTTTTAATTCTGACACTCTGCAGTGGATTGATAAAAAACCCAAAGCCAAAGAAACCAAAATCAAATGGGATCAGCAAACAAAACACAATGAACACTTGCAGCATTATCTCAAGACCTGCATGAACTGGATTTCAACTTTTAAGAACATGAAGAAGAGTAAGTTTGATCTGATCACTTTAATGAGCTGTAACTCTTTGTGAGCATAAAATAAGTTCAGGAGGTTGTGTCTAATTCTCTTATTATACATGATGTAGATGTAGTTGTATTATTATTTTTATTTAATTATGTATTTATGTATTTATTTATTTTGCAAACAGAACCAAATTCTTTGTATATTTGTTTGTTAATTGCATTATTATTATTTTCTGCTCAGCTCCACCAGATGTTCATGTGTTTGTGAGGAAAGCTCCTGATGATCAAAATAAGCAGGTTCTGAGCTGTCTGGCCACTGGTTTCTATCCCAGAGATATTAAGATGAACATCAGATTGTACAGAAATATAATTAAGGACCAAACATCATCTGAAATCAGACCAAATGCTGATGGATCCTTTCAGATGAGAGTCAGTGTGGAGATCGACAGAAACCACAAAGAGTTTTATGACTGTTTTGTCATTCACAGCAGTCTGACAGAACCAGCTGTAGTAGAATGGGGTAAATATCACCAAAATTCATCTTTGATTGAATGTGTGAAGAATGGCTTTTATATACTAACTGTGTTTCTTCGTGAATAACAGATGAAACTCAATACAAGTCACTCAGTATGTAGAAAGAGAACATAACATTAATGCTGCCGGTCACAAACAATTACAGTTAAAGTGCCTCGACTCAGTTCAACATTTTACACACATGCCTTACAGAGCAGAGACTGATGTGCATCTCTCTGTTGATCCTTTTAGATTTAGATTTCACTTAATTATTATAAGTTCAAGGATCTGAAAAGAAAAGAAAAAATAACTTCATGTGGACTACATTTTATGGAGTAGTAATAATTTTATTTACTTAGTGATTTGTCCTGTTTGGGTCTTGACAGATGTGATCACTAATGTTTTGTTGTATCAGATTTATGTTAAGAATATGAATGGTATTTTTTGCTATGTTTTCTTAGGAGTGCAAGGAATTTGTTTTAGTGACATAAGCTTCCAGTACACAGAGACAACAAAAAAACAAAAACAAAAACAAATTGCAAATTAATAAATTGTATGAACAGTTGTGCTATAGATGACATTGGAATAGAATAGAGTAAGATGCAGAGATGTACTTGGATGTTCACAGTTTATTCTTTAAAACTATTGTGTGAAAACTGTGTTTGAAGAGAGTTTAAAAATGATAACACTGTTAATGATGAATTTAAATAATTTTACTGGACCTTTCCCCAAGGACCATAGAAATTAATGTGAAAATGTGATTTCATAAGCAATGCATTCAATACAACAAAATTGCATGTAAAATACTATTTGAGATCACCAATGAATTCTGACAACACTAAATGTTGTTTCTTTTGCTCAAAGAGTGTTAAATAGCGTATTTTTCAGGCTAGATCAGCTACAGTCCTGAACTCATGTCTCCAGAACGCTGACTGTTTCTATAGCAACTGGGACGCTTCTAATGGCAGCTGCAGTGATGCAGTGACTTTACTGATTAGCGATTGGCTCTTTTACTCAGAAGACGGAGCTTCATTCGTTAGAGTGGCCATACTGAGCATTGCATTTCTCCCCATTCAAAACTATATGAGTGACACGTTTTGGGTATTCTATAGTCTTTGGTTTTATCCACATTTTGTCAGTTTTGTCATTGCACGTGTCTTATACTGTCTGTTCCTCAGAGAAACATTACCTGCACTTCAAGTTCACAGCCCTTTCCAAAGCAAACACACTCCCAGAGTTCAGTGCTGAGGCTGTTGCTGATGACAGACAGATCATTCACTACAATAATGAAGATCAGTCCTGGGTAAGATCGAGTCTGACTGAAGATGACTGGACTGAAGCTCCTGCACTACCACCTGATTCTAGAGACTGGTTCATACATCAGATGAAGACTCTGTCAAACTGCGCAAGCACACAGTGTTCTGGTGAGTTTCATGCGTCACTCCTCAATTATATATCAGATATGTTGTGAAGCTGCATAATCCTGCATAAAACATTCATTCATTCATTTATTTATTTGAGAATTTTGCACAGAACTGTATTCAGTGTATATTGTCATGAGTGTTGTTCTGTGATCGTAGAGCTCCATGTTCTTCAGAGAATAATTGGTTGTGAACTGGAGAAACTTCCTGATGGAACAATGAATCTGACAGTATTTGATGAATATGGATTTGATGGAGAGGATTTTATTACCTTTAATTCTGACACTCTGCAGTGGATTGATAAAAACCCCAAAGCCAAAGAAACTAAAATGAAATGGGATCAGCAAACAGAACGCAATGAACTCCTGCAGCATTTCCTCAAGACCTGCATGAACTGGATTTCAACTTTTAACAACATGAAGAAGAGTAAGTTTGATCAGATCACTTTAATGAGCTGTAACTCTTTGTGAGCATGAAATAAGTTCAGGAGGTTGTGTCTAATTCTCTTATTATACAGAGATGTAGTTGTATTATTATTTTTATTTAATTATGTATTTATTTATTTTGCAAACAGAACCAAATTCTTTGTATATTTGTTTGTTAATTGCATTATTATTATTTTCTGCTCAGCTCCACCAGATGTTCATGTGTTTGTGAGGAAAGCTCCTGGTGATCAATGTAAGCTGGTTCTGAGCTGTCTGGTCACTGGTTTCTACCCCAGAGATATTAAGATGAACATCAGATTGTACAGAAATATTATTAAGGACCAAACATCATCTGAAATCAGACCAAATGCTGATGGATCCTGTCAGATGAGATCCAGTGTGAAGATCGACAGAAACCTCAAAGGATCTTATGACTGTCTGGTCATTCACAGCAGTCTGACAGAACCAGCTGTAGTAGAATGGGGTAAATATAATTGTTAATAATAAATAAATTCATAAATAAATAAATTCATCTTTGATTGAAAGCGTGAAGAATGGCTTTTATACACTAATGGTGATTCTGCATGAATAACAGATGAACTTGACTCAGTTCAATATTTGTATTTTTATTTATGTATTTTTTGCAGATGGGAATTATGCTGACTGTGAAACAGAGTCTCAGTGGGCTTTAAAAGCAGTATTAATAACAGTTTCAGTAGTTCTAGTCCTCATTGTGATCTCTTACTGCATCTACCGAAGAAAACGGTTAAATGGTGGTGAGTTATAAATATTCAACACTTTTTCTTTTGGATGTTTTGTTTTTAAATAGCATTTTTTTAAAGACCTTTACAAAAAAAGTATGATGTTTGACAGTATATGCTTTATTATGCTTTAGTTATGCTTTATCGTACGTTACATTTTATTTGATGATCACAAATAACACAGCAAATGAGAATTGCAAAATTGCTGTAAATATTCAAGCTAAGGCTTTTATATAATCTACTGTGTTTTTTTCTAGGTCAGTCGAGCGGTTATGGTGATCGAACTACAAGAGAGATGAGAACCGAGCATCATCCTTCACACAAAGGTAGGGCTGCCCCCTTAATAGTCAACTTAACATGAGTCGACGAGAACAAACTGAGTAAAGACTAGTCGACAAAAATTTTTAGTCTGTTAATTAAAAAAAAAAGGCAGCGGCTATTTGCATTGAGTGAAAATAGCCTTATTGAGACAATAAAGCCCACCCTACACCTACCCAATAAACACCTTTGAGGCACTTTATTTTAAACTTTTCAATTGTTTTCCTTTTTCATCTGATATGTAATGTGAAAAGGGTGAATAATGAGTTTGGCAAAAGGCAAAAAAAAAAATAATAAAATGTCTGTGACGAAGAGATCGATCCAAAGGCTCGCCTGTCATTCATCCACCTCAAATATGACTTAATCATTGAAACATATTTAAATGGATAGTTCTCCTAAAAATGAATATTCTGTCATTAATTACTCACCCTCATGTTGTTCCAAACCCATAAGACCTTCGTTCATCTTCTGAACACGAATTAAGATATTTTTGATGAAATCCGTGAGCTCTCTGACCCTCCATAAACAGCAATGATATTACCACGATCAAGGCTCAGAAACGTAGCAAGGAGATCTGTAAAATAGTCCATGTGACATCAGGGGTTCAACCATAATTTTACAAAGCTGTGAGAAATACTTTTGTGCACAAAGAAAACAAAGCAGGGTCAGTTCTTTCCTTTCTTATTATCTGCTTTGTTTTTTCTAGGTCAGAGAAGCAGTTATGATGTTGAAATGGGAGCGAAGATGAGACTTCACTCTGATAGAGAAGAGATGTCCAGTCCTGAAAGTAAAAGAAGAGTATGGTATTTTAAAAACGGATCATCTCCACACACAGATATCTCTGGATCTCCGAGATGTGAACAGCTTGTGTTTTGTACGTGCTGATTAGAAATTATGTTTGGCACATAATTTTTGCTATTTATGTAATAGTATTGTTCTCTGGGAAGTATCGGGAGTACTGCAAAATTACACATTGAGGTTTATGTGAAATATTTTACACTGACATCATTAGTAGACCATTTTTACATTTCACTTTTGTATTTTCATTTGCTCCAGCAGCAGTAATCCAAAATAACATTTATTGACTTTCTTAATTAAAACAAACAAACAAATAAATAAATAAATGAGAAACTGATTACTGCTGTCAGAAGAGAAAGATGTCAAATTGACATCATTTTCTCAGCTGCTGCATTAGATAAACTCATAAAACAGTGTGTACTATTGTGTTCATTGGATTTTTAAAAATGTGCATTTGAAAAACTTGAAGTTTATTGATGTTTTGATGTTTAGTGTTACTGACCGTGAAAACAAAACATCACAGTTTGTGAAAAGGAGCTGTGAAAACAACAATTGCACTGTATTTTGTGTTGCTGCTTATACTTTTAAATGAAGTGTGTTATTGCACCAATATTATTTTTTTAATAGCTTTGTTATTGTTACTTGAACAAAATGTTTCCAATAAATATAGATATATCTCTTAGCCACATTTTAAACATTTTTTTTCCAAAAATTGCAAACCAGATATTTTTTCCCTGTAATTTTAGAACGCTTTGTGTATAAATAAATAAATAAATAAATAAAGATAAAAAAAATCCAATATGTTCATTTTTTACTTGAATATTAAGCAATTCTGACTGTCTATGTTTTGAACTGCAATGAGCTCACACTTTTTTTAATTCTTAAAATGAGCCACAAAATTAATGGCAACCAGAATCTGCTTTCCATCACTATAAACAAAGTAGTATCATCTGTCACTTTGTATTTATTAATAACTGATTACCTAAAACATTTGAGGCCTTGATCTCTTTACTATTTCTAACACAAACTGCCCAAAATTTAATTATAAATGTGTTGCCTAATACCTCTATACTCTTAAAATTAAAATTTCATTATTGGCATTGACACTTCTTTAAAAAATTAACATACATAAAACCTTTCCATTCCACAAAAGTGGTTTTATAGTCAAAAAAAAAAAAACTCTTTAGATTATTAAAATGTTCTTCACACTAAAAAAAAAAAAAAAAAAAAAAACATATATGTCTAGTCACTGAAAGGTTTTTCGGTGGAATCTACATTGTTCTTTCTGAAGCAACACTCTGAAAACTTTTTTGGAACCTACAGTAAATTAAAGGTTTTTTTTTTTTTCAGATTGAAGTATTTTATTGTCTAAACTAAATGACCTGCCTCAGGTTATCTAAAAAAATATTTTAGATATATTGTTTTTATTATTATTATTATTTATTTATATATGGATGATCAACCTGTGCTTCATAGTTGGAAGCATTCAGGGTTGACTGTTCCGCGGTTTTTAGTCGAAAAAAAAAAAAAAAAAACCTTGATAGTATGGTGAGTTTTGTGAGGGATGGGAAATGAAAGCAGACTGTAAAATTGTGAATAAACGCGTAGCAGTGACGCAAGTATCTTGGTATGGGAGTGGGATGTTTTGATTGGCCATTGGGCTATTTTTGTAAAGCAGACCTTTAGTATTGTATCAGACAGTATATTTATCCTGTTCTTATCGATAACAACTGTACAGCTTAAACTGAAAATTGTGATTTTCAGGTTATTTTCAATCTATTTTAGGTAACCATATTTTCGACTATCCTTACGTGCTGCGATGAATAGTTGGTTTTAAGTTAGTTGCTATAGTAGCGTGTAAATGATTCTAATTTTTAAACAGATGTTGCTTTAGGCTATTGCTATAATAAAACCCTTCCTACACCTGCCACTAACCCTGATATACATCATTATTAAACACGATATGCATAGTATTTCCACTTTTCCAATACTTTGTTAATTGAAAGTAAATGCCTTTCTGATCTGATGTGTGATAGGAACAGTTTAGAGAGCAAGTTCGGTAAAAGGCGGATTTGAACGTGGATCGATCACATTAAAAGCTATATGCATCAACAGCTACCCCACTGTACGACTGTTATGCGGCATCGGTTTTAATTTTGTGTGGCTGAACTTGACATTGCCGTTAAAAAGACGAAGCGCCTTATTTATTAAAGAGGAGCTCCTTTGTGTTGATGCGAATGGCGATTTCATTGTGTTGTGCATAGCTTTTGTCACCGTATAACGAACAACAGATTCAGTCAGTCCGTCAGTAAGTTGCTAATAGGTCATAAAGACAAACAAATCACAATGCTGCAGTTCGCAGTGTAAACAACAGAAATATGGTCATTCTAAGCAATTTAAGAAATCATGTTTCTTACACTCTTTATTCTTATTAAATTATATAATAAATGAAAATAGTGCAAGCTAGTGTTAGAGGCCTTAAAAGTCTAAAAGGCGCAAGTATATATATATATATATATATATATATATATATATATATATATATATATATATATATATATATATAACAACTGTACACGTTCTTCAGATTTGTTTTTAGTCGATTCTTGAAGATGGCTAAGGACTGGGATTGAGTTGGAACATTTAATTTAAAAGTCTGTGAAAGTGATTTTGTGCCTCTTTGGGATGAACAATAAACAATAAAGCGTAGATCACTTGCAGAATGCAAGCTTCTAGAGGCACATAAGTCTGAACTAATGAATTTAGGTAAAAGGTGCAGACCCACTGGTGGATTTGTAGGCAAACATTAATGCAGCAATACACGTTCTTCACTTAATGTTCAGACATATTAAGTGTGCCGTAAGTGTGTAAAGTGTTAATTTTTGACAGCATTGTATATCAAACATATATTATACATAGAGAATCAGTATGATTTCACAAATGAACAGAAATGTTACATTTAAGCTTTAGGCAGATGCTTTTATTTGAAGCGACTTGCTTTGCATTCAAGCTATACATTTTGTTTGTTTTTATAATATTGAACTGCATTCGGCAAAGAAAGCTTTAATGAAATGTTTTAGCATTTATATCCAGTTCAAACATCTGTGTGGTATAGCAATATTTTTTAATGAATGATTAAAATCAATATTTTTACGCAACCTCCTTTGGATCCACACTACCAATGCACTGGAAAAAAATAATGCTCTTTATTAGCAGGGCTGTGGATATGTGTTCTGTTCAATCTCTTGATGTCCATAGTGCACAGGTTCTTTGTTCTCACATTTCACGAAAACATTATATTTGCCTGAAGTACAACTGGTAACAATACACTTTGGCTTTATTCCCTCAGAGCTTTTAACACGGTACACTTCAAATAAATCTTTACTTTTGGTATAGTTCCTTGAAACACTGCCGGAGCCGTTACAGATTTGTTTTATGTTTTCCTCACTGCTCTTGATGAAGGATTGCTTTTCAATTTTTCCACAGAGTTTATTTTTCAAGAGATATTTCCCCCAAACGCCCAAATCTCCCTTATTGGTTTTAAATGAAGTTGGGAGAATGTGTTTTCGCATGAATTCTTTAAAGCTCTGACAATCTGCTCCATCACTGAGAGCCAGAATGAAGAGGAGCGAGAGAAGAGCTGCAGATCTCATCCTGACACAAACAAGAGAAAAGAGCAGGTTGAGAAAGTAGACATTTAGTATGAGAACATTGAGAACAGAAGTTAGCAGTGTTTACTATGGTTTGAATGTCTAATTGTCCAGACAGACAGTTGAACCCACTGACAGTGTTAAACTGTAACGTGATAAAAAGTGCTTGTTGTTTTTGATCATAATATCTAGAATACTGTTGGATGTTAAATTTTCATTTGGGAGCCACAAAGCAAGTTAATGCCCTCTGAATTTCACTGAAACAAAGTATACAATCTGTGTATCTGGAATGTTTCTTTTTATCATTTTTCAATTCTCAGTGTCTTTGAATCAGCTGGTGTTTGGGTGTTTTCAGTGGATCTATGAAGTCAGTTCTCATCAGGTTCATAATGTAAACAATCACATTAACTATCTACATAACCAGAAACACACACAATGCTCAACAAAATTATTACATGAAGAAAATTAAGGAATAAATTTTGCTTCATTTAAAGAGGAAGCAGATTTACCTTTGCGTTGTTCTTGAGCTCGTGTAAATGAAGGAGTCTGGTCTGAGTCTGGTCTAGAGTCTGATCTGGAGTTCAGAAAGCATCAGAAGTGTTAGAGATGCTGACTGGACTGATATTTATTAGGCTGAAAAGAGGCAGGTGTGAAAATACACTTTGTTTCTTGGAAATGCAACGCAAAAACATTTCTTGCAATATGACTAATATTGTGTCTAATAATAATCTAGATGGTTTAAAGGCAGCCATGAACATCACACTAAAGAAGATGAGATCTTCACACTCAGTCCATATGGTTCACACTTGATGTGGGTGTTAAACCAGCCAAACAGAGTCAAAGTGCAATTAGTACCAAAATGGACACATGCACAAAAGTCATGTATATAGTTTCTTTTGGCGCATGTTTAAAGTGGTATAGTAGTTAAAGCTCAGGGTTAGTGACTGAAAGGTTCAGGTTTGCTCTCCTGATCATCCTCAAAACACATTTCAGCCATTAAGCACACCACAGTTTGTGTATTTAGTGGAACTTTAAATTGAAATAAAAAGAGTTTATATTTATTTATTTATATATTTATTTAATTAATTTGTTATTATCGTTCTTTGGACACTACTGTATTCATAAAAAACACTTTAGGTCAACATCTGTTGTGTTAAATGTGATCTATCAATACATTTTAACTTGTTTTGACAGTGTTAGACAGTGGATCTGATGTTAATGTGATTTGTTAAATTTATCTCATTTTGTTTTTATTTTGTTCAGTTTAGTTTATCTGTGTTGTAGTCGGAGCTGGTGTTCACTTACAAATCTGCTGTCAGCGTGCTAGCAAACATTTGCATGGCACATGCATTGTTAGTGATATTTAATCTCTTTAATGTCGAAGAAAATATATTCAAAGAAAAGATGCAACCTCATAACCACCTGAATTATAACACTCTGACATGAAAGACTTAAAAAAATTGGGTCAAATATCTTTGTTATGGGAGACCAGACTCGGAGACAGGATGATAGGTTAACCCAACAGGTGTGTTTATTAACAGTTTTCTTGCAATGGATAATGGTAGGTGAGTTCAGGTAAATTGACAGTCTGAGTGATCAAAGAGGATAGTGATGAATCTTGCTGATGGAGACTGCCAGGAGCAGGGGACAGGTAAATAATGGAGGCAAGGATAGAGGGAGATGCTGGAGAACATGAGGGATATATCTTGGAAGATGGTGAGACAGAGATTGCAGGTAAATAGAGCATAGGTTTTGAGTCCTCAATCCACATGGGAGACCAAACAATGAGAAGGTGGGTAGTGTCTGGCTCGGTGATGTCGTGATCTGTGACAGATGTGTCAGTTAGTATTTCGGTGATTGCGCTGAGTTATGGATGAGACAATGTTTTAATATGATGAAACTATTTTTGTCTAACATGGGGCCCTTTGAATTTTCAGTTAGACCCATATAGCTCTCCATACAGTTTACTCTCATCCTTCCCTTTTATTGTTTTATTTTCCTATTTATGTTAATATGGTAAAATAAGTGTATGTAAAATTATTTTACCATATTATCATAAGATCTCATTTTTATTTCATATTTTTTTTTACCATAAGAACGATTTACAATTTCCTCACATCTTCAATGTTTGTTTTGTGTTTTGGAGTCCTATTTGACACTTTAGCAGGGGTGTATTCCAGAAAGGAGGTTCAACAAACTCAGTGTTAAATCTTAAACTCTGAGTTGACTTCCGTGTCCGTCCATGTCGGCCACAATACCTCGAGCACTACCACACTGAGCTCAGGTGTCCCACAAAGCTGTGTGCTCTGCCCGCTGCTCTTCACGCTGCTGACCCACGACTGCACTGCCAAGTTCAGCTCCAACCACATCATCAAGTTTGAAGATGACACAACTGTGGAAGGTCTCATCAGCAACAGCGATAAAACGCACTACAGAGAGGAAGTGGCACAGCTGGCTGAATGGTGTGGCACTAATAACCTGTCCCTCAATGTGGAGAAGACAAAGAAGGTTGAGATGGACTTCAGGAGAAACTCTGTTGACCACCCCCCACTGACCATCGACAGCTCGACTGTGGAGAGAGGCAGCAGCACTAAATTCATGGGGGTGCACATCACAGAGGATCTCACCTGGACCACCAACACCATGTCACTCTCAGAGAAGGCACAAAAGAGCCTACACTTTCTCCGCCGGCTGAAAAGAGCAAGTTTTCCTCCACCCATCCTCACCACTTTCTACAGAGGAACCATTGAGAGTGTGCTGACCAGCTGCATCACTGTCTGGTATGGGAACTGTGCAGCAGACCACAAGGCCCTCCAGCTGACAGTGAACACAGCTGCAAAGATCATCGGTGCCCATCTCCCCTCCTTCCTGGACATTTTCCTTACACGATGCTCCAGCAAAGCCAATAGTAAACTCACTGTTGTGTGTATATAATCCCACAAAAGACTCAGTAATATGTGTTTACATGCTCGTGCACTACAAATCTTCTTGCACTGTTACCCAGCCAGCTGCTTGACTTACGATGTTTCTCTTTGCACGTGTACTGTATTATGTGAAGCATTCGTATAGTTTGTATATATTTTTCTTTTTCAGTCTATGTAAAGGTAAACATTTATTTATAGTGTATTCATATTCAATACATATCTGTCTGTAGGTTAATTGTGTATAGGTACAGTGTTTATGTGAAGCATTTGTATAGTGTATTTTTTATTTTATGTATAGGTAAACATTTATACATAGTATATTTAAAGTCAAAATCTGTCAGTAGGTCAGTTGTGTATAGGTACAGTGTTTATGTGTAGCATTTGTATAGTTTGTATTTTGTTTTTAGTTTATGTATAGGTAAACATTTTTATATAGTTTTTAAAGTCAAAATCTGTCAGTAGGTTAATTGTGTATAGGTACAGTATAGTTTATGTGAAGCATTCGTATAGTCGTATAGTATTTTTTAGCTTATGTATAGGTAAACATTTATAGAGAGTATATTTATAGTCCAAATCTGTCAGTAGGTTAGTTGTGTATAGGTTTATACTGTTTTACTTCATTGTTGTATGTCTGTATTTATGTAGCACCGTGGTCCTGTGAGGCACGACATTTCCTTTCACTGTATGTCCACACATGTAGAGGAATGACAATAAAGCTCAACTTGAACTTGAACTTAACCTGAGATGAGGAACTTTGAGTTTTCGGTTTCAGAACAGCTGAACATTTAGTTCAATCCACTCTGAGCAGGTTGACTCTTAGTTTAGTGCGTGCACCAAGACTATGAAAAGCCATGATCAATGGAGCTCCGAAATTATGATTCACCATGACAACAGCACCCGACGACAAGACTTTCACACACTGCAGAATACGTAACTTTAATTATAAATCAATGTTATCAGGTGAAAACTGGCAGAAAGGTAATTTATTGAACTATTACTCATTTTCATGGTATCCCACGGGCAAAAAAATTAAATAAAATAAACAAAAATATTATTACATCAGGTAAAGCTTTAAGTGTGAAATTGGTGTAGGCCAGCGTTACATACCTTTACAAATATTTGACATTCAATAAATATCATTCAGTGTATGTCTATTTCAATGTGCAGCTTTTTCCACAGTCTAATGCCTTTTCACATAGGCCTAAAAATGTTCTCTAATCTAACATGCTACATTTCTTAATTAGTGTAATGAAATAAACATTTGACATCTATTCAGAAGCCAGGAAACAGGAAAAATAATAATTGTTGCTTTTTTTTTTTTTCTATCTTCTTACAGGAGTTGTTGGACAACGGGTGTGCCCCTTCCGCATTTAAAGTTTATGTGCCAGTTATCGCAGCGAATTAGCCGGTTGATTGGCAGAAACGATCTGGGGTGCGTTTCCCGTACAACTACGTAACTCGCTGATTAACCACCATAGTACGATGCATTGTTGTGGAAACTAACTAGCTAGTCACGACTGTTTCCCGAAATATAGTTTCAAACTGAATTTGGGATTATATATATATATATATATATATATATATATATATATATATATATATATATATATATATATATATATATTATATATTTATATATATATTTATATTTATATTTATATTTATATCATTTTTTTGTGTGTGTGTGTGTGTGTGTGTGTGTGTGTGTGTGTGTGTGTGTGTGTGTGTGTGTGTGTGTGTGTGTGTGTTTAAAGGTGAATTAGGTAAGATCTACGCACCACGGGTCGATAAGAACACAGCCCAGGTGCGGCGCAATCAACGACATCGACACAGCAAACTAACAACGAACTATGCCTCTAACCACAGGTGAAGAGCTGTCGCTCCAACGACACGAGTTTGCCAATGTTAGTTTGAACTATGGTTTCGGGAAACACCGAATCGTTGAACTACGTTGGGAACGACGGAACTTGCGACAATAGTTGGCTAACGATGCTTTTGGGAAACGCGCCCCAGGGCTGAGTTTCTCAAAAGCTTCGTAAGCGTAAGAAGTTCGTAAAAACGATCGTACGAATGATCTTAATATTACGGTCTGTCTCCCAAAAGCATCGTAACTTAAGTAGCACTTGAAAATCATCGTAGATCTACGAGTGCTCTGGAGTAATCGTAAAGTAAGAAGACCGCTTTATGCGGTCACCTGCAGGACAATCGGCAGATTACACCTTTAACTTGATTCGAGTGCAATGTGATTATAATATAAGCATTTGATTGTGCTTTATTATACACTTTATGACTCGTTTTCTTTATTATTTTTTTTTTTATTAATTTATAAATGAAATAATTAAAAAGGGCAGAAAAAATAGAAATACACATCTAAATTAAATGACTGAAGAAAAAAAGACGAATAAAATAAGTAATGTAGGAAATGCTTCAAAGACTGGGGGAAAAAAATCTGTCAATGACTTGCTGAAGTGCACGAAAACCAGCTATGTATTAGACCCGGAAAATAACGTCTCTCTTTCTCTCTCTATACTGTATATAAAGTACATTATATATTATTATGTAAAGTATAATATTATACACTTGTAATGAACCAGAACTCGAAGTGGGATTCATGTGCAGGCTTTATTAAGAAATTCGTAGTCGTACAGGCAATGGTCAGTAACAGCAGTTTCAACAACGCAGGAAGAGCAGAGACGTAAAGAGGGGACAGGCAGAATGTCAGGGTCACAGGCAGAGAATCAATGTCCAGTAAACAAGCAAGGGTCGTAGGTAGGCAGCGGAGGTACGTAGACGATAACAGACAAGATCAGCAACAGGAAAACAAAAAACCGGCTAATAACGCTCAGAAATGACAGACACAGCAAAATCAAGACTTCGCATTGAACTGATGTGATAGTCCAGCTTATAAGCACCAGTCCTGATGGGTTGCAGCTGTGACGGTGATCAGAGTCCAAGGACGGGGCTTAATGGTAATGTAGTGTAAACAGTGTAAATGAGTGGGTGGATGCGTGTGTGTCAGTATTCAGGTGAGGGTGCCCTCTTCTGGCCAGCAGAGGGAATCACGGGGTTCGTCTCCGTGACAACACTATAATATAATACAGTATTGTATTGTATTATAGTTATTATATCCAAGTTGTCTGTCTGGAACGCAGCATTAAGGTTAACATCTCAATAAACGATCATGTACTGCAATTAAGAGCCATTCTATAAGGTGACATTTCAGCACTTGATAAACGGATAGCGACTCCTAAGTAGCACTTAAAACACAGCTACGTGCGATTGCTTTACTTGCATTGTTGGGAAGCGCACGTGAAACAATAACGAACGATCGTAAAATTACTCGTAGAAAACGTTCTTAAGCGCTAAGATCAATCGTTATCGGGAAACCCGGCCCAGGCTTTTGTCTTCACGACAACAATTTCAACTTTTTTCCCACACCTACACATTCCAAAATCCTACCATATGGGGAGAGAGTTGTGGAAGGCTATACTTAATGTTAAGCATAAATATAAAGCCTACTGATAAAGGACACCGTCAACAGTATTGACGGCAAAATAGACTATGTTTGACAGGTTCAATATTTGAAAATCGATAATTATTTATTTTTTAAATTACATTTATATCTGAATTTATGTCAACCTATAGACTTTCAAAATGTCAAAATGTCATTAATTAATATGTATTTGTGTACAAAATGACACATAAACATATTTTCCTATTCTATTTTGCCTGGAAACGCTTCCAACACGCTTGCGTGTCGCGTGAAAAATAGGCGTCGGTTCTATTTCTAGCATGCATGCGTTGCGCGTCTCACGCAGGCAGTCTGCAAGCTCTAACCTGTTAACATGGGAGCCGAATTAAAAACGGACACACCACGCAGCTAAGACGCTTACGCCACGCATCCAGTGTGTCACCGGCCTAAGAAAACTGAGAAGCTGAAGGCTCGACATTAAGCTTCGCCATGAGCTTGTCCTTCGGACAAGTAAATCAATCATTCACTTGTCCGAGTAAAAAAGTTATTTGTCCGGGGGAAAAAATGGTTTTTTTTCTTCTTTTTTTCTTTTTTTCGGCACAAATGTAATTTATTCTGAGTCTCTTCAGTGCTCTATCAGGTGTTACTTTAATCAGCATATTTTTGACATTTGTTTTAAATTGGTTGCTGTTACACTTAACTTAACTTTCTGAAGGACAATATTTTCCTAAACTGATTAAATGTACATGTCTCCATTTACCTCGAATTCTTACATGTGATCAATACATTAAGTTAGAATAATAAGACACTATATGGTTGTTAATATTCAAATGAAATCAGTATCAACAAACTCCATCTGTCCAAATGCATACATAATGTTATTAGATTAATGTTTTAATTTTTTGACATAAAATATGAAATGTTGGTAAAAAGCAATGATACTTTTAAATATGAAATTAATCCATCAGTGGCAAGTCACTGTCTTAATGAGTGAATCATTGATTCAACCGATTCGTTCAAACGGCTGATTCATTCAATAAATTAAGCAAGTAAACGTTTTTATAAATGGCTCACTGAATCATTGACTCGTTCAAAATGAATCATTGACTCGTTCAAAAATGAATCATTTAGTAACGAAAGACTGTTGTGTGTTGCTCAGAGATGCGCGACTGTTCTTTTGTGGCTTTGCTTAGAACTATTGTCTTTAGCGAAATGGAGCAAAAACGATCCATAATGTGTCTAAAATGTAAGTCAGTTAATATTACTTGTTTATTTAACTAAAGTTGTATAAAATCAATATCACATTTGCAATCGAGCTGAAAGTCGAGAAAACATCACTCCTGGTCGTGTGATGTTCCATATAGGATATTTGTATTTTTTCTACCGCAGTATGTTTGTTCATGTTTGTTTCTTTGTGTGTGGTGTGGTGTTGTGCTGTTTTTTGAGCACAACACCACACACATTTCTCCGTGAGTCAGACCAGCTGCACGAGCCTCAACTGACTCAACCTTGATACTGTCAATACATCATCCGTTATTAGTCACCGTTTACACTGAAATTAATAAAATCAGAATCATTCTCGTCAAAGTTTCGGTGCTGCCCTAGTTATTGTCTGTTATTAAAATTTAGATCAGGTTACTTGTGGTCGGGCAAGTAGAATTATCTTTCACTTGCCCCTTCACAAAATCCACTTTTCCCGGACAAGCGGACAAGCGTTAATGTCGAGCCCTGGAATATAATAATTTCCATATGAAATAAATTACTTGAGCTTCAGGTAGAGCAGACGTAGGTCATAAGAGATAGATGGTGCTGTTTGGGAACGCAGTCATGTAAAACAGTAATTATACAGAAATAATTTGATGACAGACTCCTCGGGTGTTTCAGAATGACCAAAACAGCATATAGGTCATCTACGCAATCCGGAAAAAGAGGTGGCTTTTCCGAATTAGGTAGCCAATGTTTTTCAAGGCATAGCTACAAGTGAAACTCCGCATATGAATCTCATGTGTGCTAGCTACTGTATAGTCTACTAGATTCCCTTCACCGTCCGCGTTTCCGTTTAGCCAAATCAGTTTGGGCGAATGCAAATATCATGAGCGCAACATCCAGCAAGACAGGAAAACACTCAATATCTACCCGAGGGAAGCCATCTTTCACTGTTGTAAGTTAATGCTGTTAAATAAAGAAAGAATATATACATTTTAAAATATTAACTTCACACGTATTCTTTAACTTGGACCTTATTATTGGAGTACAAATTCAACATTTTTAATTGAAAAAATATGTATTTTTATTTATTGATAGGCTATAATGGTTGTAATGAAATTTTAGTAAAAAATGTAAGTGCCATTTTTTTTGTGTGTGTGTGACATTAAAATTATTTTTAGCATAATTGTACATAAATAGGTTATGCAACACGAATGTGATTATTTCTGAGAACTTTTTAAATGCAGGCAGACATACATTACTGTGCAAATATTTTGAGCGTCCCTTATGCTGTCCCTTATTATTTCCTTTAAAAGAAAATGATAGTTGTCCCTTATTTTCCATTTCTGAACTTAAGATTTTATATATATATATATATATATATATATATATATATATATATATATATATATATATATATCTCAAAACGAAAGCTCTAGAAAAATACAATTAAATACAAGGTTGTAGACTTATATAGCCTACTGATGTTTTATTTTACATTATTTTAATATAGTCAGTCATGAAGTGGGCCGGTCTAAGGCATGAAACTCCAGGGCTGAAAATGAGTCCCACTCCGGCGCTGTTTAGTGGATACAAGTGATTGATTATTTATTGTTAGGCATATGGCCTATTGGTCTTTTTTGCATTTATGCAATATACTGGAGCCAAACCTGAAAAAATAGACCAGGATATTGATTATATTATAAAAGGAGTTATAAGCGCTTAAACACTAGCTAAAGGCAGTGATAATATTCTTTAATCTGAATGTTCTTTTTCCGCTTTTTCCATAATTTACGCACTGTTTGAATAACCGTGGAAATTAAAGCATTATAATTAGTAACTTAGAATGTTTTTATTAAATTGTGATCCCTTTAAAAAGCCTATAAATTCAGTTATATTAAAATATTTCTCTAGACCGTTTCTGGTACTTGTCTAAATAAACGGATTTATGATGTGAATAGATTACACTAACATTAGGCTAGATATTTAATAATAATAATAAAAAAATATTATGTCGTGACCCAGAGATGCCATCTTCAGTGGCACAGGACAGATTCTCAGATCTTTCTTTACTGCACATAGAGAACGATTTGACTGAAAAACCATCAGAAGAGAACAGATAGTGAAAGCTATGTTTCCATTAACTTATGCGCAAAACTGGAATAGCGCAAAAAATATTTGCGAATAAAGCACCGTTGCCATCCAACGAGTCAAAGAGAACCAATTGTCACTTCCTGATAATTTGGCACTAAATATCTCTAAGAAAACTAGGAGAAGCTGAAGGCTCGACATTAAGCTTCGACATGAGCTTGTCCTTCGGACAAGTAAATCAATCATTCACTTGTCCAAGTAAAAAAAAACGGGTTTATGATGTGAATAGATTACACTAACATTAGGTTAGATATTTAATTCTTCTTTGCTTAGTGATTGTTTAGTACACCTATGATATTGAATAAGCTTTTATTTTAGAATGAAGTTTTCTCAATGATAACCAGGACAAGACAAAATAATATGAATCATCACATGATAGAAACTGATAAAAAAATAAATTCAACCTGTCAAACAAGTGGCGCAACCATAAACAAGATAGATCGCTCCCATTTTAAGCAATATAGCTGTATAAATAGCACTGGCAAGGAAGGTATGTTGGTGCTTTTGCCATTTCTCCTGAACATATGAACATCTCCTGAACATCTCCTGAAATATCGGACACCCTGGGAGAACAGGTGTAGTAAAAATTTAATTGCTCTATTTAATTGTACAGCTCTTTAACTACAATATTTACTAGTAAATAGACATCTAACATTCAAAACCAAAGACAGAGACCCATGACCAGTAAAAATGCATTATTAGACATATAATCCTGGAATTTTCACTAATCAAAATTGCCTTTGATTTATTTAAACATAGTAAGCATTCAATGCGGGTGAGACTTAGATTAAACATTCAACAGTAAATAAAGGGGAGAGCAAACAGACATTTTCACACCTTAATTCATATTCTAAAACTAGCGAATATATTTTCCGTTTCTTTAATTATTTAATGTACCCTGGTATATAGATTACGTCCATGTTCCAAATCCAGAAATGTGAAAAACATAGCGTTCATTAGAGCACTGTAAATACAGAAGACTTGAGAAATAAACAAGACTCACAATTACACAGAAAAGGCTGAGTCAAGGTCGAACAATTGAAGCATGCACAAAGATGAAGGTTCCAAAACTCTTTATTACAACACACGGGAAATTCAAACACGTTGGTATAGTTTCAGCAAAGCACTGACAAGACTGGACAGCTTGAATTGAAAACACAGGAACTGAAATACACAAGCAAACAAGCTGACACAGCTGAACGTCATAAGAAAGCATGTTGGTAACCATAGTAACAGGCAGGTACAAACGCAAACCAAGTCCAAACTGAACTAAAACCATGACAAATTGTAGCCTTACCACATTCCATTGCTTGTATTAACTAATGATTTAGATTTAAATTAAAGAACCTGCAGGATTAGAGTGCTGAACTTTGACAGTTTGGTCAAACAGGTTCTTGACGGAAACATTCTTGTCACAACTAGCGAGACAAAATAAATATCTAAAATAAGATAAGAGAAAAAACATTTAATGAGATTAAAAAAAAAAAAAAAAAAAACACTGGGTGGATCTTTATCATCATAGGTTGGTTGTGTACACACTCTGCCAACACACATTTCAGTTTAAACAGCTTGTAAAAGTGCATGTCGCATCCGATGACCCCTTTAATCATTATGCTTTACTGGAGAAATTATTTTAGTGCCATACATAGTCCACACGCAAATAGTAAGGGAACTGGCATACACACACACATTGAGACAGCCAATCCTGCAGTGTTTCCTCTACATTCCCAGTGTCCCCACAGGATTTTCTGAGACTGTGATGGGTGCACATTTGGTTCCTCTAGTTAAGAGGGTTCTGCAGGTATAAGAAAATGTTGTTAATTTTAAATTTAAATGCATAAATCTGGTGCATTCTGAGAGCAGAATCAAGTGACTAGATCAATTAAGAAATTTAGTGCGAACAAGAAGTGCTCTCTCTATATTAAAATTAAAGTGCAAACAGAGACCACATTTTTTCAAGCATGATGCAGAGCTATAGACAACTCCAAAACCTATTATAGCTTTCATACTAATAACAGCCTATATATTTTATGAAGCCTAATTTGCGCGTGTGAGCGAGTCGCTCTCAGAACATGGGGTATTAAAAGCGCTTTTTGGCGGTGCCGAGCGTGCATTCTACAATACGAGGTATTCATTTTGTCACACGCTCTGCAACGAATCCTCCTTTGATGTGTCTTATGGGCCAGATCTGTCTTTTTTGTTCGCGCTGAAGAAAATTTAAAATAAAATAAAAAAAAGTCCGTTCCCACTTGGGGCCCCTAGGCTGCAGCCTAAGCAAGCCTGTGTGTTAATCCATGTCTGGTAAAGTCTTCAATGGACACAAGCACTGTCAATGCACGACCACAACAACTTTAAGTTGTCTAATTAGGAAACAGACAGCCATCTTGATGAACCGGAATGGCAGAGGAAGGGGAACCAGGTGTGGACACAAGTGGGGAATGGAGAAGCACGCCCCAGATCCTGTGTGAGAGCCAGGAGGGCTGAGGAGTGATCCGGGATGGATAGGAAGTGAGGTGAATGTAGGAAGAGAATATGAGAATGATCTAGAGGAGATGGAAGGTGATGAAGCTTCAATAATTTCTAATGGAACGAATTCAAACGATGGAGGTTGGCAGGAGGTGAGACAAGAGAGGAAAAAAAGGAAAGCCAATGGAAACAAAGCAGATGAGAGTAAAGAAAATGACATAAATAATATAAGTGATAATTTGATTTCAAACCCTGTGTGCATTGAGTCCGTTAAAGGTCAGCGAAGCTGTATACAAGATAGTAGGAGAGGTATATACAGTCAAAACTTTAAGAGATGGAAAAATTAATTGTTTGCAAAGACAGAGATCAACAGCAACGTTTAATGAGGTGTAAAACACTGCTGGGGAAGGCTGTGAAGCTGCAAATATGGGAAGAAAGAGGGAGAGCTATGGGTGTTATATCTGGAGTATTGACTGATGTGACCGAAGAGGAAATTAAAGTGAATATAAGAGGAGTTCATGTGAGCAACGTTAAACGGTTGCCATACACTAGAGACGGTGTTTAAAGACCAAGTATGTCTGTTGGCATTAGATGAGGATAAACTACCTGAACGGATTAGAATTGGGTATGTTAGTTATGTAGTGAGACCATACATTCCCCCACCGACAAGATGTTTTAAATGCCAACGTTTTGGTCACATTGCTGTAGCGTGTAGGGCTAAGGCCCGTTGTGCTAAGTGTGGGGGGGACCATGAATATGGTAAATGTGCTGAAGGGATCAAAATTAAATGTCGTAATTGTGGGGGAGAGCATAGTGCTGTGTATAAGGGATGTGAAGCACACAAAAGAGCAGTTCAAGTCCAAAATGTGAGAATGAAAGAAATAATTACATACGCTGAAGCAATCAAAAAAGTTGACTTTAAAACAAGGAATAGTTTAGGCCCAAGGGTAGGCCTAGTACCTGTGATCCAAAATCTAGCCCAGAATGTTGTGCATAAATGCTGTAAAGTAAATGAAAATACTCTGATTGTAGAAAAGAAGACATTTATTGCATTTGTGGTGGAAGTCATTAACTGCACAGCACAAACAGATAGCAGAACAGCAAGAATTAAGATCATCTTAAAAGCAGCAGAGAAGTACCTAGGTGAAGAGGGACTAACAAATGATTCTATCAATGAAATGCTTAGAATAGAGGTAGTAGAAAGTCAGTCATCAGGTGGTGGTGGATGCTGATAGGGAATATCCATTATGCAATGGAATGCCAGGAGTTTAATTTCTAATGGACAAGAATTAAAGTGTTTTATTGAAGAACTATCTGTTAAACCTAACGTTATTTGTGTTCAGGAAACTTGGTTAAAACCCTCTCTTGATTTTATAATTCATGGGTACACGGCTGTGCGCAAAGATAGAAGGCATGTAACAGGGGGTGGAGTGGTTGCGTTCGTCCAACAAGGTATTAATTTTAGGGCTATAAACAATTTTGTACAGACTGAAGTGGTCATTGTTGAAATATGGGCTAACAGAATTAAAATCAAAGTAGCTAACCTTTATTACGGAGCCCTGCACATGACATGCAAGAAAAAATAAATAAATTGTGCGCACGATTTACTAATTCGTTCCCTCAATGTACTAAAACGTGCACACGATTACTATTGTGTTCCCTCGATTTACTATTGCGCTCCCTCAATTTGCTAAATCGTGCGGACAATTTATCAAATCGAGGGAATGAATTAGTAAATTGTGCACACAATTTATAAATCGAGTGAACGAAATAGTAAATCGAGGGAACACAATAGTAATCATGTGCACGTTTTAGTACATTGAGGGAACGAATTAGTAAATCGTGCGCACGATTTAGCCTACTATTTTTTTCTTGCATGCCATGTGCGGGGCTCCGTACTTTATAACCCCTGTCAAAAGTTAACAAAAGTTATGCTAGAAGGTATATGGGAAAGGGGAAATGGGAAAGTAATAATATGTGGACATTTCAATGCACACAGCTCATTATGGGGCAGTGTAAGAACAGATGAAAATGGGAGGATCATTGAGGAGTATATGGATGAGCACAATCTAGTATGTTTGAAAGATGGAAGAGGTACAAGACTGGATGTAGGCAGAGGAACAGAGTCAGCTATAGATCTGATTATAGTGTCAGAACAAATAGCAGGGAGAAGTCAATGGGAGGTTTAAAGTGACAGTAGTTTGGGAAGTGATCATTACCCTATTTGGACAAAGATGAGTGACCTAAGTGTACATTTAGAAGGTAACCAGTTCCCAAGATGGAAAATGAAAGAGGTCAACTGGGAACATTATAGTATGGTAGCAAGTGGAAAGTTGATGGGGATTATGTCATATTCAGGTGATGATTTTGAAGAATTGAACTCTGATTACTGGCATACTGTATGAATCAGCAGAGGAGACTATAGGTAAATCTACCGGGATGAGGAAAAAGAAAATGGTCCCATGGTGGTCAGAGGTGTGCAAAGAAGCAGTTAAGGCAAGGAACAAGGCTTTTAAAGTTATTAAATCAAATCACACATTCAATAAATTAATTGAATATAAAAAAGCACAGGCCAAAGCTAAAAGGATAATTCGTAAGGCAAAAAGGAAATACTGGTGAGACTTTTGCAGCAATATTGGGTCTGAAATTAAGGTTAGTGAGGTATGGGGAATAAGGAAAATGGGAGGTATTAGAAGGGATTTAGCATTACCAGTAATAAGAGGAAATGACATTGAGGCAGTAACTAATGCAGAAAAGGCAGAGGTACTGGCTAGGGCATTTGTTAAGGTACATAGCACACAGAACTTATCCAGTGAAGAGTTAATGTGGAGAACAAAGGTGATTGAGGAAAATAGAGGCATATTGGGGAGGAAAGACACAGATGAAGGTGTAATTGATACAAATTTTACATTATTTGAACTGAAAAGAGCTTTAATAGGTGTTAAGGGTACTTCACCAGGGAAAGATGAGATGTGTTACAAAATGATAGAGCAGATATCAGATGTGGCTAAGAGTGTTGTTTTAATATTGTATAAGATATGGGAGCAAGGGAAATTGTCTAAAATGTGGAAACACTCTGTGATAGTCCCTATAGGCAAGCCCGGCAAGGATAAAACAGATGTTAAAAGTTATAGACCAATAGCTCTTACATCCTATTTATGCAAAATTATGGAGAAAATGATTACTATATGTTGCTAATCCTGTAACAAAACAGTGTACCTCTTGTGATGATTCAAGTAGTACATCCTCCATCACAGGGTGCAGTACATTTATACTTGCATCATCTGCCTAACAATTTATGAAATACAATCAGATGAATATTACACTTAAGTGTGTGCTAATTTTAAAAACTGCATATTTAAAGAGAATTTCTATTGTGTCTGACCCACTACACAGTATAGGCTATATACCTGTGATGATGATTCCTGAACCCAATGTTGTGGCTCTTCCTGTTAGTGAAACACCACAGAATAAGCAAACATTCACAAGGTACCATGACATTATTAGTGTCATTTTCTCAAGCAAATGCTTTTACCTGACAGGTGTCCTCTAGCTTCCTTTTCCTTAGTCTAAAAGCAGGCTGCCAATCACCGCTTAGTAAGGCTTTAGACTACTCAGTGAAGTGTGCAAAAACCTTTCCGTGGCTGTAAAAAGTGACAATATAACACATTGTTCCATAATTTGTTTAAATCTATGAAATTATTATTATTTTTTTAATTAAAAGAAATACTGTACCTATCCAGCCCATAGTTCTCCATTAACATCACACACCACCATTTCCACAATTCTGGCATGTCCAGCTGCTCATAAGATGCAAGTTAACCCCTTTGAATATTTAAATCTCTCTGACTCAACAATATTGTAAAGAAGTACTCACAATTGTGTAGTCAAATGAGGAATCCATCACCATGTAAAATGCAGACTATACAGGAAAAATCATTGAGGCAAAAAGGATTAAAAACAGCCAGAGGATAAACAACAACAACAACAAACAATCTTACCATTAACATAAAGACACCACAGTCATTGCCATAAGGTTGACCTGGAAACCCCTTCAATAAAACAAAAGAAAGATGAGTGAATTTAATATTTCAAAAAGTAATACTTCGAGAGATCATGGAATTTACCTGTAAGTCAAGGCCTGTCTTTTCAGTCCATTTTCCAGGCATTATCCTGTTTGCAATATCCCTGTTGATTACAAAAAATAATAATAAATTATAATTTTTTTTTTTTTTTTTTACATTTAAATTTTCCGCTGTATAAAAACCTTCATGCACATTTAAATCTGTAGAACTGTTTCTCAAACTGAGGTTCTTAAAAGAGCTAGGGATTCCAAAATAGTTTAAATATGGCTTGCAACCATGTACATAACATTAACATAATATTGATTACAAACAAGAGCTCAAGTCATATAGGGACCATGTAGTACTTTCAGTAACCTCTGAGAAGCCTGTTCTACAACCCAAGTACAAACCTTCATGCATATAAGAAAACATCTGAACAATGCATGCAATACTATGAAATTCATGAAATAAGTCACAAAACTGTGACCATAATCAAACAACTGAGCATACAAGCATTCTCAATTCATATAGATTTCTCAGATCATAAGCTTCACAATGACACAAGGTGTTTAAATCTAAAAGGTCATTCCGGATGCAAAAAAGGTCTGAGAAACCTGAAATATATTAGAACAAGTACAAACCTTCATGAAATTAAGAAAACAGCAACAACTGAACAATCTCTGAAAAAAGATGATCTTGCCACGTAGAGACAGTTCATATGAACGTGACCATTTCTGAACAAAAGCGCAACGCGCATTTTATATAAATTCATCTAAAGACCTCAACAGAGCTTTGTATCTCTGGGCACCAAATCCAAGTGGTGTCTCATAGCATTTAGAGTCTAAAAAAGAGAATTTCTTTCTGGACTGGCTTCAAAACCTAAAGAAAATGTACAGTATTGATTTTTCTTAATTACATTAAAAACAACACAATCTGCCATTTTCTATTTTCACATTTGACAAAAAAAAAAAAAAAAAAAACATTGAAAACACATTAAAAGTTATTTTAAAATGTGTACATTTACATCTATTTGGTACTTACTGCAGTTTTGCATACACTGAAATCAAAGCACTATGGTCATAAACAGAAAACACATTTTTTTAATCACTCAAATGCAGTGTGAATACGTACACACAACTGGTAGTGTCCTGGTGTCCAAACTGGAATCACAAGTGCGTCTTTTAAGTGAGCATCATCCTGACATGATACAGAAAGTTTAAGTAAACATATAACTGAGCATAACAGGGAATATAACAGCATATACTGTACTTACAGGCAGACTCAAAAATGGATCACAGTTGTTTGGTGGCAGCCATGTTGGTACAACATAAAGGTCAACTATGTAAATGTTCTTGCCCTGCAGGATACTGTGTATACAAGGCAGAATTCAAAACATGTACTGTAAATACTCAAGTATTGTAATTTTTTTATAATATGTACACTGTACCAACATGTATTTCTTAGTATCAAAATATATACTCAAAATACCTTTGACTGTGCAATGCTTTCAATCAACTGAAAACAACTATTTCCAATCTGAAAAAAAGTATATAATTACAATGTGTATTAGGACTTAATGTAAAAATAAACATAAAAAGCAATGTAAAACAGCCATGATCTTACAGTGGACTCCATGTCTCTGTTCAAGCCCAATGTCCAAAAGTCAGCACGGGTTAAGACTGTGTTCGCGGTTCGAACAATCAGTTCATTTCCTGGTCTCTCAATGTCCAGTATATAGTTGAGCTATAAACAACAACAACAGCTTTCAACATCCAAAAAGTACCACAGAATTAAATTAAACTGTTGTATTAATTATTGAAACTAACTAGTTCTTTTTGAGCTGGATGACTTCCCAAAGTCCATGACACTCGACAAGCTGCAATATTTTCACACTTAGTGAATACTTCACATTGAGGTCCACAGTTTTCTGTATATATTAAGACAAAAGTATAAGCATAAAGACAAAAAAAAAAAAAAAAACCAGTGAAAGTTACAAGAAAAAAGTCACCAAAGTCTTTCTGGTTTAACTGATGTGGATGGTGCTGAACAGTTTCTCTGTCACTGGCTTGTTGGGCTGAGAAAGAAAGGGTATAACAAGTTTACTACTGCAGTTTATAACAGAAAGCGGTGCAGCATAGTTTTTGGCTACTAACCTAGAATTGCTTGTCCTAAGTCAGAAAGGGTGATATTTTCAAGACCATGAGGTCTGTGACCACGTTGCAGCTGTACTTCCAGAAGCTTTTGGTTTGTGGAAGTGTTCTTGTGATGAACAATGTTGCGCATAATGAAGATGTGCGTTGAAGGTGCCATGTTGTTGAGGAAATAGTTGTTTTTTCGCAAGCTTGCAAAAAACTGCTCTGCAATTTGACTATTCAGCCAACCCTGTAGCTCTGGGACCAGGCTAATTCTTCTGAGTACATCCTGGGGGTCTTTCGTGTTTGATTCATGTAATTTGTCATACAACACGTAGTGCTCGGATGATCCAGTTATGGGATGGCCTTTGGAACTTGAATTGTCTGTTTTCTCAAACAGCCAAGGAAGAGACACCTTCAGTTTGCCCTGCTTTGCTGAACTGATACTTTCTGGTGTTGGCTCAGCAAGTCTCCCTTCATGTGGATGAAACGGGATATCTGTAGGTACACGCAAATTGCCATGCGTGGCCAAGCCTCGTGCAAAATCATATATACTAACATTAGGAATGTGCTTCCATGACAACAGCAGGTGCGCAAAATCTCTGGGACTCTCTGCTCTCAAATTAAACTTTATGCTATACACCACACCATGTGGGCATAGGATGACTGACCAACCACCTGGATAAGCCACAATACAAAATTGAATAAGGACATGTAAAAATTTAAATTTTTCAATAGTTATCTCATGAAAGAAAAATATCATTATTCCCACCTGACGCTCCCCAAATTTTCTGGAACATTTTGTCATAGGACTGTCTGTTCTGCATCTCTGCTCGCAATCTTGAAATGAGATCCATGCAAGAACCTTTAGAGTCAATATTGCAGGCCTTGCAGAGTTTTCTGACAACACCAACCTGTTATATAAAGTAAGAACATAGTCAGAACAATTCTTTTAATAAAGGGAACATGATTCAACTGTAGCAATTAGTTGGATTTTCTCAGAATTTATACCTTCTGCTTCATCAGCTCATCCACGAGACGGTCTTCTGACACATTCATCATTTGCGCTTCAGCTGACGTGACCTTTGCTGTTGCAACTTTTGCAAATTCTGTGTTCAGTACAGTGTGATCCATCCTAGTTTTGTGTCCTATCCATGGAGCCCACCTTGAATAACTAGGTTGCACAGCAAATGGATTTTTGGTCCGGCCTGAGACAAATGCACATATTTAGAAGTCTACATTATATAAACACTGAGACAAAGTACAATTTTCTTGTGGGTTAAAAGAGAAAACACTTACTGGGAACAAATCCTCGACCAATCATCTCAAGATTGACTGATTTCCAGAAATCCTCAATGTCAACTTCCCCTCTAAACTCAGGTGGAGGCTCTTTGAGGTCACTCACTAAGAAAAAAAATTCTATAAATATATACAAGTACATTTACTTTGTTACTTTGATTATCATATTATAGCAAACAAACTCTTACCTGACATGCTAAAAACACCCTTCTTGTGCAAATCCATAATAACCACAGGGGGATGGTAACCGCAGTTAACACAAGCATATATGTAGTCAGTAACTGTCAAGGCCTCGAAATGACAGTACCCCATGGAGTATGGTGTCTCTGTTGGGGTATTTTACTCCCTGGAGGCCCTCCAAAGTGTCTATAGCCCTGGAAACTGATACGTGGTTCTGGAATAGACATAATGACAATGGGTTAATTCAATTCTATGAATGGCTTCTTTACTGGATGGGAACATTAGTTATAAAACACTATGTAATAAAGACAAACCTGTAAACTGTGTCTTAGATATAGACAAAGCTCGAGACTCAGAAGCACATGATCATCAAAACTGTGGAGACCATCCTGCCATTCCTGGTACCGATATATCATATTACACCCTAGGCATCTTCTGGTGTAAGCGGAGATGTCTAAAAATAGTAAAAAAGAAATAACATTCATAATGATTATGATACAACCTTTTATAAAGTAGAAACATAAACAAATGCTTTGCTTAGTTCTGAGCTGTTTCTTTTCATTTGAATAATGAATGAATATATTTGAATATTGAACTTACCATCAATGACACTTTCCATGGTTACAATTTTAGCTTTTGCAGTAATCAGTGCTGGATCATCAAGTGCAATTTCACCATCGCAGATCATACAAGCCATCTCCACTGGAAGATACCTTGATGGAAATGTCTTTGATTTGGCCGCTGCTTCTTGGAGATTACCTGGAATTTTTTTGTTATATATATATTCCACAGTGTTTTGAAGGTTAATTGGGGGAGTGTCGATGTGCTCATCTAAGTGCGGTGGACACGAGGTGTCACTCAATTTAGTAGCTTTCTCTGTTGTGAATAAGCTCTTATTTGTTTGGATTAAGTGCCATTTGGCAATGTTTTTGTGAGGGCAAGACATTCGGGGCTTTGCACATGGGCAGTGCCAAGTACCAACAGAGGAATTGTATGTGACCATTACTCTCCCAAGGCGACTGTAGTGATGAATAGAAGGCTCATGTATGGAGACGGTGATTTGCTCTTGAGATTTACCTAATGCCCCCAACACTGAAAATGGGACATGAGCTGCCTGTGCTGATTTTTGCCTTTTCAAACAAACTGCCTTCTTCGCTTCTCCTATGAATCTGAGCTTCACCATCTCATCAAGGACACTTGATTCCAAGAACTCCTCAAATGCTCTCTCACAACAATAATCCAGTGGACGAAGGTGTTCACAGAGACTAAACATGTGTCCACTCCGGTGAGCAAGTAGCTGGTATTGGCGACATTCCTCCAAGTCACACCTAACATAATGAGCTTTGCCCCACGTGTTTCTCTGTACATGAACTGGTACAGAGAAACCATGACCACTTCTTTGAACTGCTGACAGTCCATTTGATGAGTCAATGCACACACTAGAAAGATGTGATTTCACTGTAATATCTTTTGAATTGTCAGTATGTTTTCGGTTAATGTGGATTACCAAGTTCTTTTTTAGCACAGTGACTGAACAATGTGGGCATTTAAGCACATTTTTGTTTTTTGATGACTGTGAACCTTTTTTTGCGGACAGAGGAACCGGTGAAGGTGTAGTTGTGGAAAATGGAACCGGTGCAGGTGTCGTTGTGGACACAGAAACCGGTGCAGGTGTCGTTGTGGAAAATGGAACCGGTGCAGGTGGTGTTTTAGAGGGTTGTGAAGCCAAAGAGGGGCGGGGTACATCTAAGGATGAGCATATCTTAAGGTGAGCTTCCATAACATATCTCCTGAGAACAGTGTTGCTGCAATTGGGGCAATGGTAATGAGCCTCAGTTCTGCAGGGCAAATGGCAACGGCATAATCTTTTGTCTGTAGATAAAGCACAGTATAAAAATCAGGAAAAACAATACCAAAGCATCATTAGAAATCGATATTCAATAAATTTTGAAAAAGCAATCAATAGCCAGGCGATTACATAATTAGGTACACTAACTTTGAAGTCTTTATTTAAATAGTGGTTTACACAGCACAAATTGTTACAGAGCAGCACACTGTAATATTTATTTTAAGGATAATTATCTATGACTGTGTTTGAGCCTCTATAAGTAAGCTACAGCTACAATAAAATAGAGTAACGAACCTACCTTGGAAAACAATTGCCTTTTTTAAATGGACTTCCCAGTGTTGCTTGATTTTTTTCAGGGTGGTTGGCTTCAGGGCAGGGCATAAACTGCAGTGATAAATAGTGCAACATGAAGTGCACTGTGGCAAAAGGGAACTTTCCGAAACTAATAATATTGATTGATGCATCTGTAAGAGCAGGATAGAAGAAATATAGGAAATGTCACTCAAATGTAATAATCTGATCTGAGAAACAGGGTAGGAGCAGGACAAAATATCAAATGTGGTGTTTTACAATACGTTTCTCACTACCTATTTTGCTAATTAAACACCACATTTAATTGTGTCATTCATTTCAGTTAGAAAATCAGTAACACCACAATCACTTCCACTATACATTAGTTTACCTATAAGCCATATAATTATCTTACGACAGCATATATCATTCCGTTCAGTAGTTTAGCTGTATTTAAGACAGTGACGGTTCCATGGCTGGCTAGTTAGGCTATACAGTCAATGCAACTTTTTAAACAAATGAGCAGCGAATACGTTTACAAACAATTTTGTATATCAGAGATTAAACCTCTAATTAAATGTATAATAAACACACAGAGATACATAATAAACACACAGAGATACGTATATGCACTTACATCAATGATTCTTGAATGACTTCGGAAGTCTTAATCCAACAGGTCCCACTATACGGCGATTGCAAATGGCGCAGGTACTGAAGACTGCAGGTGTCGACTGCAAGTGACGTCACTTGTGGAAGTGCAGGTGTCTGAGAGTGCAAGTGCAAGTCTGCAGCCAGACCCTATTGAAAATTGTTAGCACACCAACAATCCCACCATGGATGTTTTGTTCTCCCAGGGTAGATTTGGAAGTTAAGAACATAATTAAATCAGGGATATATCAAAATGTTCAGCAACATATTGACATAAATTATGAGGACACAGTTCAGATTTACACAGACACATCAAAAGATCAGACTGGGAAAGCAGGGGTTGCAGTCCACATTTTAAAGTATAATGTTAATATTAAAACAAAGGATAACAGACCATCTGGCCATTTTTACAGCAGAAATGATGTAATAATAATTCTGGCTTTACAATGGGTGGAAGAAGTAAAACCCAATAAGGTGATCATCTGTTCAGACTCAATGTCCTCACTAGCATGTATTCACATGTAGACAGGATCTACTAGATGAAATTAATCAAATCATTTTTAAAATCAACCAACAGAGCATAAGAGTAGGATTTATTTGGGTTCCTGCACACAGGGGAGTGGAGGGGAACACGCCAGACATGCTGGCAAAGGAAGCTGTTACATCAGAACTGGTTGAGCTGGATATCAAATTAAGCAGGTCAGAAATTAAAAGTATTATTAAGGACAAAATTAACAGAATGTGGCAGGAGAGCTGGGATAAGGAGGGAAAAGGCAGACATTTGTATAACATACACAAAAAGGTTACAGCCAGTAAAATCAGTGGATTGGAAAGGTGGGAGGAAACATGGTTTACCAGACTGAGGACAGGACATACAAGTTTAAATAGTGGATTACATATTATAGGGAAACATCAGACTGGAGTATGTACAAACTGTGGAGTAATAGAAAATGTAAAACACATACTTCTAGATTGTACACAATACACTAGAGAAAGGGAAAATATGAAGAGAGCGGTAAATAAAGACTTAACAGTGGGAAATTTATTGAGTGTGACCAACACACAGTACACAGTTAGGGCAGTTATAACTTTTCTTAAAGAAACCCAACTCTTTTTTTATGGAGGTAAAATGACGTCATAAAGATTTGCATACGCAGGTTAATATTTGTGGAAGTGTACATAAGACTGTAAGCGTAAATTAAATTTGCAAGCCCAAGAGAAGCTTTGTAAAGGTGTAAATCGCGTTTCAAGCATAAGAAAAAATGATTTGCAGCATTTTACTGTTACTTGTAAGTGTAATTCATGTATTGTGAAACTGCAGATTCATGCTGAAGCAAAATAAATATGATCTGCATGCTTCTGACTTCCATTTTTCTGCGCTTACACTTTTGTCACGTTTTTTTCGCCAAAAGACGGTCAAAAGCACTGCAAGCCTGTGAATAGTGATTTGCAAGCGAAAACAACAGTTTAAAGAACTGCAAAACGGATTGACTGCATAGAACCAATCTGTAAGTGTAAAAAAACAAACTGTTGCAAATGTCTAAATGACCTGTTGTGCATGTGAGGCAAAAAGTTCCCGCAATAATCCGATATGTACAGCTCCGTCTTTCTTTTCTCTGCGCTTACAATTTTGGCACGATTCTCTCACTAACTGAGATTTGCAAGCGTGAGGGGGAGGGCGGGGCCACCTTCTTCTTGTAGCCAATCAAATGAGCCTCTCGCTGACTCTTCATTTACTCTTATTTGATTGGTTCAATAAACACATCATGCGCCAAGACCAAGACATTAACCAAGACATTTATCTTCATTTAGTTCAAAATAGTTCTTGCTGCAGGAATGGTACTTTTATCGTACACATACTGTAAAATAAATAAATAAATAAAAATAACAACTTAATTAAAACATGCTCCTTTCATAAGCTGTGTTCATACTTAAATGTGAGCTAGTGTTAACATTATTTGATTTGGCTTTACATTGAACTTTCATAATCTGCTTACACAACTGCGCTGATGTTAAACTTTATAATCAAAATGATGTTATGTGACAATGCTCAACACTATGATATCAGAATGCTATGATATCAGAGGAGCTCAGGGTGGAAGCTGGAGGAGCTGAACACGCAGCGCCAGCTGAAGCTTGAGCTTTGGTATTTGATATTAAAGGTTTTTTTTTTGTTTGTTTGTTTGTTTTTTTTGAACGATGACATCCCAATGTGATCACACCTCAGCCCAGTAGATGGTGGTAAGGCACAATGATTGCAAACTACCAATAAAATTCATAGAAGAAAAAGAACACTTAGCTGTTCATAAAGTCATTACTGCTGTGCCAATGGGAAATGTCAACACCTGTTGATGCTTTATTTTTCATTAATTTAAGCTCCATATGGTTAACTCCCCTGACTGTAAAGCTTTTGCAAAATAAAGAAAACTACTTTCTACTGTATCATTTTCCTTTCCGTGAACTTTGGATCACATCACAATAAACCAAAACTCAGCACGTTTTGTTAATCTGTCAATGATTTAAGTGAAATGAATTTTGTGTATAGGCCTATATATTCCTTTTTTTTTTTTGTAAGTCTAGTTTTATTCTGTATGATCCATCCACAGAAGCCCTGCAGGTGATGTGATCTGTTGAATCCATCTTACACTATCCTTGGATAAACTCTTACGCCGGTGCATTGCCATTGCGACTTACCTATGATGAGTTCAGAGCTGAGTGAGGGCATTTCACTCATTCGATGTGTCAGCGTCACATTTGCATAGGTAATACTACTTGAATTTGTGATTGGATGACAGCAAATTTCAAATGTAAAATGTAACATAAAATAATGTTATTAACTGGTTCATGACCATTTCAAATTTTTGATTCTGTTCGAAACTATAAAATTTGATTTAGGTTCGCTTTCTGTTCCAGCCAAAATTGTTCATTTCTGTTTTTCGTTTTTGTTCTTTAAGCCTTAGAGCCCTGTACAGCAGTACATCGACCTAATAATTAGTTTGTATTAGCCCAATGCTGTTGTGATGAATTATGTATTTATTTTTATATTTTATTTACTTCACTTTAAGGGAGGTATTCAAAATAACAGAGCAATCTAAAGTTTCATAGAAGACAAAGTAAGTATTTTTAAAGCTTTTTTATTTCAAATTTACCTAAGGTAACTTTATAAATAATACAAATAATGAGAGTCTTAACAAATGTTTGGACCTTTGTTTATTGTGTCTACAGATAATTTGAAAGACAAAAAGAAATGCACGCCACTGCGCAAGAAAATAAAGCTCAGCTCAGTGTTATCTCTTGGAATATCAATGGACTGAAAGAAAAACTCAAAGATGACAGAAAAAAAAAACAATTACTGAATATTTTTGGTAAATATGACATTGTCCTGCTCCAAGAGACCCACTTAGGTAAAAAAAATAAAAACAAAAAGAAGGTAGCAAAGGCTACAAAGCTAAGAGAGGAGAAGTTGTTAGAGAGAGGGCTACATTTAAAGAATGAGAATAAGGATGAGGAGGCAATGAAGTCAGAATATAAGGATAACAAGATGGATTTAGAAAATTATTATAAGGTAGAAAATAAGGACATCATAGATTCAGAGAATGAAGATGAAGACGAGGAGGAAATGAAGTCGGAATATGAGGAGAACTCAGAGGATTCAGAGAAGCAGGATGAGCAAAATAAGGATGGAATAGATTCAGAGGATGAAGATGAAGATGAGGAGGAGAGAAGCAGGAGGAGAATGAAGTCAGAAGGAGCAAAATAAGGAGAATATAAGAGGATGAAGATGAAGACGAGGAGGAAATGAAGTCAGAATATGAGGAGAACTCAGAGGATTCAGAGAAGCAGGAGGAGCAAACTGATGATGGCATAGATTCAGAGAATGAAGATAAGGAGAAAGTCAGGATTTTCTTTAAAAAAAGTGGTTATATTGTAGAAGTGCTACAAAATCAGAGATGCATAAAACCTAGGACAAGAGTTGAGCACAAAATTTATCTAACAAAATTCTGTTCAAAGAGCAGAGGTGTTGCCATTCTTGTGAATAAGCAGCATATATGTCTACAAGCATTTTGTGAGGGAGGAGACTATGCTTGGGTTTATGTTGAGATTGACAATAAGAGGTACACATTTGTGAGTGCTTATAACCATCCCAAAGAAAAGTCTAATCTCATGTTGAGGATTCTCTGCAGCTTCCTAACACAGGAACCAACAGCTTGTGAATGGCCTGTCATTGGTGGAGACTTTAACACAACACTTAATTACAAATTGGACAAAGGTAGCACAAAAGATAACGCAAAGCACAAATCACGGAGAAAGAACATCCTGGAAATCATGGAAACAATGAAGCTAAAAGATGTCTGGAGAGAGAAACATCCAAATGAAAAGGTCTACACATTTTCATGTAAAAAGCCTGTGTCCAGATTAGACTATGTGTTCATGTTTCAGAAACATATGCCTTGTGTGCAAAATTGTGATATATGGCTGGATAAAGACATGGTTCCAAAACTTTCTGACCACTACTCTGTGAGGCTCACTTTGACTATAAAAAACTAGGAAGAGTTTTTGGAAACCATATATCAGATAATTATTCTAGAACATTTATTCAATTAATATGAAATGCCGAAATACTGTGCAAACTGTTTTTAGGAATGATTATATACATTGTATGTAACTAACTGTCATTTGTCAAATACCTAAATTTTAATCATGTATTATAATAGAAGGTTTATTAATGTATTGTTTTTGTGATGTGATTTACCTTTTCTTTATTAAATTCTATTGGTCATTTTATCATCTAAAAAAATAAATTAAGAATGAACAAAAAAGTTGTTCAGTGTTAGTTCATGACATCTAATGAATTAACGGTCATCAATAAATTTAATCTTGTTGTAAAGTAAATATGTAAATGAGTTAAATGTTGCAAAAAAAAGAATCAAATAAAATGTTTAGAACTGTATTCATCCAAAATAAAATAATTTCCATATAAACACAGTACTTGTGTAGTGTATCTTACAAAATATTTGAGGATTTAAGTTAGTCTAAAAAAAAATTAACCCATGTAAAGGTCAAAAAAATTAAAGAGCTTGTATTTTTGCAAAAATGGATTTGACCATTTGACCCAGGCATGGATTTCTTTGAACCTAGCATTTTTTAATGTGTGCTGGTGTTTGAAGTAGGCGAAAAAAGAAAGAAAGAAATGCCAGTGTTGTGCTGAATATCAGCTCCCCACCAAATCATTGCCCCTAACATCTGAGTCAACATTACTCCTAGTAAGCAGCTGAACATATTTTTTATTTACCTCAAAGGCTCTCGATATCTCTGTGATTAGGATCTTAACATCAATAATAGATATAAAGCAATAAGTAGTTTTTAGCTATGAAACATTTATATTTAATAGGTAAAAATCATCACAGCTTTTTAAATTTGGAAATATTTTTATTGTTTTTAAATACAATAGTTGCAACAGTGGATGGGTCAATATTAACATGACGCCTAAATTTACTGTCTGATTGCATTTTTTCAGTTAAAAATAGGTTTAAAAGCATAAAAAGATGCCATATATAAGAACCTTATCACCCTGCAGCCCAAGACTGGTTGCCCACTGAAGCTAAACAGAGTTGAGCCTGGTTAGTACCTGGATGGGAGACCTCCTGGAAAACTAGGTTGTTGCTGGAAGAGGTGTTATTGAGGCCAGCAGGGGGTGCTCACCCTGTGCTCTGTGTGGGTCCTAGTGCCCCAGTGTAGTGACGAGGATACTATACTGTCAAAAAAGCACCGTCTTTCAGATGAGACGTTAACCAGAGGTCCTGACTCTCTGGGGTCATTAAAAATCCCATGGCACTTCTCGTAAAAGAGTAGGTGCTTAATGAGTACATTTTTGTACCCTTTAAGCTCACCCCTGTTCCCATTAAGCTCACATCATGTTTTATCAAAAATTATTGTTTATTTTAAACAACCTTTTTAATGAATAATATATATATATATATACACAAACCCGATCCCAAAAAAGTTGGGACACTGTACAAATTGTGAGTAAAAAAAGGAATGGAATAATTTACAAATCTCATGAACTTATATTTTATTCACAATAGAATATAGATAACATATCAAATGTTAAAAGTGAGACATTTTGAAATGTCATGCCAAATATTGGCGCATTTTGGATTTCATGAGAGCTACACATTCCAAAAAAAGTTGGGACAGGTAGCAATAAGAGGCCGGAAAAGTTAAATGTACATTTAAGGAATAGCCGGATGACCTATTTGCAACTTATTAGGTCAATTGGCAACATGATTGGGTATGAAAAGAGCCTCTCAGAGTGGCAGTGTCTCTCAGAAGTCAAGATGGGCAGAGGATCACCAATTCCCCCAATGCTGCGGCGAAAAATAGTGGAGCAATATCAGAAAGGAGTTTCTCAGATAAAAATTGCAAAGAGCTTGAAGTTATCATCATTTACAGTGCATAATATCATCCAAAGATTCATAGAATCTGGAACAATCTCTGTGCGTAAGGGTCAAGGCCGCCGAAAACCATACTGGATGCCCGTGATCTTCGGGCCCTTAGACGGCACTGCATCACATACAGGAATGCTACTGTAATGGAAATCACAACATGGGCTCAGGAATACTTCCAGAAAACATTGTCAGTGTACACAATCCACCGTGCCATTCACCGTTGCCGGCTAAAACTCTGTAGGTCAAAAAAGAAGCCATATCTAAACATGATCCATGATCCAGGGGTTTTCTCTGGGCCAAGGCTCATTTAAAATGGCAAAGTGGAAAACTGTTCTGTGTTCAGACGAATCAAAATTTGAAGTTCTTTTTGGAAAACTGGGACGCCATGTCATCCGGACTAAAGAGGACAAGGACAACCCAAGTTGTTATCAGCGCTTAGTTCAGAAGCATGCATCTCTGATGGTTTGGGGTTGCATGAGTGCATGTGGCATGGGCAGCTTACACATCTGGGAAGGCACCATCAATGCTGAAAGGTATATCCAAGTTCTAGAACAACATATGCTTTCAGGGAAAAACTATTTTCCAACATGACAATGCCAGACCACATACTGCATCAATTACAACATCATGGCTGCGTAGAAGAAGGATCCGGGTACTGAAATGGCCAGCCTGCAGTCCAGATCTTTCACCCATAGAAAACATTTGGCGCATCATAAAGAGGAAGATGCGACAAATAAGACCTAAGACATTTGAGCAACTAGAAGCCTGTATTAGACAAGAATGGGACAACATTGCTATTCCTAAACTTGAGCAACTTGTCTCCTCAGTCCCCAGACATTTGCAGACTTTTATAAAAAGAAGAGGGGATGCCACACAGTGGTAAACATGGCTATAAATAACACGTAAAACAAACAGGGTTCAGCTAATATATGTTTCTGTTGAAGCATACACATTCTGGATTCCCAGACATAAAAAAACGTGGACAAACCATTCACTCTTGTTCAATGTGAATGCCTTATGCTGGAATATGAGCAGTCATTTATTGAGATGGTCCTCACTGCAGAACACAAGATCCAGGGGGGCGTGGTTGGATCCAGATCCAACTCCTCCCACCTTACATATACCCAAGCCTACCCGTCTCCACCCCCTGATCCCTAAACCTACCCATCTCTACCCCTTAACCTACCAATCTCCACCCCCTAGATGGGGATCCAACCACACCCCCTGGATCTTGTGTTCTGCAGTGAGTGGCTACTGCATTTATTCCGTCATCACCCAGGTGCTGATAGCACGCATGCACAGATGAGACCTGAACAGCACACGTTGATATCTATGTTTAAACTAAACTCATTTAAGCTTTGTCAGTTTAAACATTTAAGAGCCAGAGGACGCGAGCTCACGCGTGCAGTGTGGAGATTTGTGTGTGCACCCACCGAGCGGCAACCTCGCGCTCTCTCTCGTGAAGCCAATAAGGAAGTGACTAAAACTGTAATTCATCGACTGGCCGCTTGAGGCTGGCTGCAAAAGGTACTCAGTCCCATAGACTCCCTATGTTAAAATGCCCAACTTTACAGCAGAAAAAAAACATGTTTACAGCCTGGTTCAAAAAATGATTTTGGTCTATATTGCTAATTTTGCCCTTCATGACAACTGTGAGGGGAGTGAATTTTTTTTATAACTCATCCGTTTAAATTATATTAAGCCTTAAAGTTCTGCATAATTAAGGGCGTGGCCACTTGAGTGACAGGTGGATTGCCGCTGCGGACAATGCCGTCGCGCTAGGTGGGCGTGGCTTCAGCAACCAGCTCCCGCCTTTTTGCCCATTTTCGATTATCCGGGAGAGTCGTGCGGTGACGCGCTGCAAAGATGGCGATGGCCCGCTCTGCGCACTTTGAGCTTCAAAACCGCTATTGAGGAGTCTATGGGTGACGTCACGGACACTACGTTCATATTTTTTTACAGTCTATGGTGTGCACTCATCCGAAGCGTGCAACCCCACACCTCAGAACGCACGCAAATATAAGCTCTCTCTGAAGTATTGTGTTTAAATGGACAAATTCACACAAAAATTATGTCAAAATGCCCATTTTGGTAAGTATCCTACAGCAGACATAGCCGGCTGAACGTAGGCCTACTGTATCAGTGCATTCTCTTAAAGTGACAGTCTTTATATTAATCGAACAGCAACAACAAATAAATCACTTACTGCTCTTGATTAAAAAGCTTTTGTAACTTTAATAAAGAACAATCTTTAATTTATACAGTCAAATATGCAATGCTGTTTTACATTTGATTACTTTATTCAATTTCTGTACCTAAAAACTAATGCTAGACCTCCCTAAAAAAAAAAAAAAACTGAAAATTACTGTTTATTTTATTTGTATCTTTACTCTATTGTATTTATTTGTGCTGTTGCTCATAGTTAGATCGATTTTTTTAAGTATAGTTTCTCCATAAACATAGCACATACCGAACCATACCAATACCGTGACTCTAAAACCGTGAAACAAACCGAACCGTGAAAAAGTTAAACCGTTCCACCCCTAGTATGTATGTATATTAGGGGTATAACGATTCATCAATATATCGATACATCAATACGATATCTGACGATACGATGCATCGATGCCACACGTAAAATATTGATATCTGTAATATAAATATGCGCCTTATTTGGCACTTTCCACATTTTCATATAATGTCGGTCTATGCATTACCGCCAACAGGTGCATTCTCGTTCAAACTCACGGATCAGGACTCGATATAAGAACTGCCCGAAGGCACAAGCTGAGCATAAAGACTCTCGGGATTGTTTCTGGAACAGTCCAGCGCTGTGTGAGAAGTTTTCAGCGCACACATCTGAAGCATGCGCACACAGACAGCCGCGTCTAGACCGCATGAATACTAAACTGAGCTCTCCTCAGCTTTTTTGTGCATGGATGAATAAATACAGACAAAATAACATAAAAATCCTAGTCCTAGTAAACACAGTCATTAGGCATATGTCTTGACATAAACAGTTCAGAAAGAAAAGGCATGTGTAGTATATTAAATCCGTGCTTTGTTCTCAAAGTGAAAGCAAACTAATAATAAATCTAATGCTGTCAAAGAAAAATACAAGTTCTCACTGCTCCTGATTAAATAACATTTGTAACATCAACAATGATTAATCTATATTTAATTTATACAGTGAAGACTGTGCATTTATTTTACATTTAGGATTTCTGTAGCGTACCTGAAAATGTATTTTAGACTGAGCTGAAAAACCTGAAAAGCACTATTTATTGAATTTGTGTCTTTGTTGTATTGTATTTATTTTCTGATATTGCTTGTAATTTGGGTATCTGTAGAAACGATTTTTAGCACTGAACCCATTGTAGCAGCCAGAATTGTTTTTCCAATTGTTTATTTACATGATTTGAACATTTCTGATAAATGTTCATGTTATATATTTTGGTTGCATTTGTGAGTTAATAAGAATTTAGATGGTTGTTTAAATAGAACAGAGCTGTAGGTCACGAGAGGATCCGTAAATTAATTATTAAATATTTTCCCGGCTTCTCCCATATTTTTAATCTTTCTGTAAAAAAAAAGATCCCACTGGGCAATGACTGTAATTACAGTAATGACTGTGATGGAGACTGGGGAAGGCAGCTACATTAGTTAGTACTCTCTACATCACATTATGCATAAAGAGTTAAAAAATTCAGCCCAAAGCAACATACAGTAAACCCTGCAGAATCAGATACAGACACTGTGTGTTATGATTGTTAGGTAGGAACGATGGAAGACCAGGGCGGGATGCAGTTAACAGTCTTTAATGGATAAAGTAAATAGTCTTCACTGAGTAATTAGAACACAAAATCACAGGCATTAATCAGAGCCAGAACAGAAACTGCCAGATGACTGGAACAAAGAAAATCTGTATAAACTTCCACGAAGACAGAGGCAGAGACCCCGAGATGCATTCAGCCAGTCAGAAATAGTGAAGACAGCAGACAGGGTGAACAGCCAAGGGCGAGCGCTGAACAGGTACTCTGCAAACAGGCACAGCTGGATAATACAGTCCAATGGCAGTATAACTCACAGCAGAAATTATAACTTCACTTTCCACAGACAAGACAGGACAGGACGAGAGAACAGACGTTTCTCACGAGAGGTCATTGAATAATCCTACAACAAGACAGGGCTAGGAAGAGGGAATAAGAAGCAGAGACAATCAAGAGGAAAAAGGGGACAGGTCAGGAGAAGGGAACGAAAGGGGAACCAGCTGAAAGAGATAATGAGCGGAGGAGTGGATGTGTGTGCGTGATAGTGTGACCACAAGAGGGAGACAGAGAAAGAGGAGAAGAGCCAGGATCATGACAGTGATCTTTAATGCTCAGTTGAAATATGACAGTGCTTCAAATGTTTCACATTTGACTATTTGAATGTTTCAAAGGATGAAGAACACAATATGTGTTACATGTAATGCAGTTTTCATGTCTTTTAAGGCAAATGGTAATTGGTAATTTATGAAATGGTGTATAATAAAAGTAAAACAGAGTTTCTTACTAGCTAAATGCTGAAGAATTTTGCACTGAAATATTAATGGATCATGTTCTTTCCAGAACAAATCTTGACAATACTTGATTAAAAAAAACTCCATAAAACAGTTTCAAAGGTTGTGAGCTCTAAAAATTATGTGATATAGGACTTTAAGTCTATCCCTCACACCTTGCTTTCATCCACATAAAATGTAATATGCCATCTAACCTGATTAAGGCCTTCAGGAGTGGGGAAAAACACTCTTTGAAAGGAGAGAATTTTAAAGGGATACTCCATCCCAAAAATGTTGTCATTAATCACTTACCCCCATGTCGTTCCAAACCCATAAAAGCTTCGTTCGTCTTCAGAACACAATTTAAGATATTTTGGATAAAAACCGGTAGGCTTGTGACTGTCCCATAGACTGCCAAATAAATAACAGTGTCAAGGTCCAGAAAAGTATGAAAAGCATTGTCAGAATAGTCCATCTGCCATCAGTGATTCAACCGTAACGTTATGAAGCGATGAGAATACTTTTTGTACAAAAAGAAAACAAAAAAATAACGACTTCATTCAACAATTCCTTTCCTCTGTGTCTCTCCAAATCAGCATAGTACGTAGATGGTGTATTCTTATAAACTACAGATGAAACAGTCAGATATGCTTTCATGCACTTTTTTCTATTTAACGCATTAGTAGTAAATCAAGACTTTGCAAGTTCTCTTGAAAAAAATAAAAAATAAAAAATCTGACTACACTGCACAATTAGTTTCCTACACTGCATCTTTGTATTTTGTGATGAATTCAGTTCTTGCACGTACACCTCTTTTATTATTATTATTGCAGCTTAGATGTTCAAATAGCTGCAGTACTCTGACTTTGTCACAAGGAAAAGTGTGTACACCTGCTCAGACCCTGACAGCAGTAAGTAGGCTACTTTTCCACGTCAAATACCTTTTTTATAAATATGAACGTTGCCATGGATTTTAGCTTACGCACACTCTAAGATCACATCTGTGCGTACGCACATTTTATAAATGAGGCCCCTGGCCAGGGTTTGCAGCTGCAGTATTAAAATCTCCTCATGTTGCATTGCTCTCCTATAATAGTACTTGGCTGTTATGTCTTGTCATGGCTTGTTCCTGTTCTTTCTTTTTACTCTGTCTCCCTCTGCTGGTCTTTATAAGTTACTTTCTCTTTCCCCAGCTGTTCTTCATCTCCTCCGACTACCTCGTTTACTCTTCCCACCTGTTCCCTTTTTCCCCTCTGATTACTCCCCTATTTCTCCCTCTGTTTTCACTGCCTCCTTTGTCAGATTCTCGTTTGAGTTTTTCTCGCAAGAAGCAGACAACTATCCTGTTAGTCTCTGTTCTAGTCCTGTCCTGTCGAGACCTGCCTGGTAACCCTTCCTGTTCTCTGTTTATCGCCTTCACATTTGTATTCTGTCCAGTTTTTCCTGATGCCGAGAGAGAACCATCCATCCCTGTCTGCCCGCTACCCGCGTCCGCTTTAAGAGACCTGCGGTCGGTCGCCGCTATCACTGCAGACCCAGACTACTGCCAAAGGGGCCTTTTGTCACCTGCTGTCATTTACGTTTTGTGTTCTATCGCCCTCTCTGCGGGTTGCTAAGTTGCCTTTATCTCTCAGAAGAACATTTGTGTTTCACATTGTTGATTACCGGAGTTTACATTAAAGACTCTATTTAATGTAGAGTCTTTACAATAAAGACTCTCTTACCTTCTTAACATTGGCACAGAAACATCTTTTTTACAACTCTCGACTTATTTCTTAAACATCATATATTCATATATAAACATATCTACATTCTTACACGATAATATACAAAGATGTAAGTGCAAATACAATATATAGCGGCATTGCTGATTAAATAACTGGTAAACAACTTCATTATTTGTTGGAGAAAAATAAAAACATTATTTCACATACTGCACAGTGACGGAGCATCCTTTTCTCACATTCTTGCTTCTAGCAAAGAATCTCGATCTTTTTCCGGACTGTTTGTCAATCAGCTTAATCTGCCTTACCAACACACCTGGACAATACTGTACAATACAAAAGAGCCTCTAGCAAGGTTTTCAATCTCTGTAAGCTTTTGAGCCATTATGAAGATTAAAAATGTGCTCTTTCCTTGTAACGTTCATTCCTATTTTCAGGCTAAAAAAAAAAAAAAATTAGAAACAGTGGAATTAATAACGAATTAACAAATGATTCACAAAATAATCATAAGGAGAGCATGTAATGTTACATAAATATTTTATTGACATTTGCTTTTGAACAATATTGTACGGAAGAGGATTAGGGCCAAGCAATAATAAAAAAAAATAAAACCATCTCGAGATTAAAGTCATTATATTGCGAGATTAAACTCATTAAATTTCGAGAAAAAAAAGTCGAAATACAATCTTGAGAATAAACTCATTAAATATCGAGAATAAAGTCGTTGTGTTTCGAGATTAAACTCGTTAAATTTCGAGAAAAAAAAGTCGAAATACAATCTTGAGAATAAACTCATTAAATATCGAGAATAAAGTCGTTGTGTAGCGAGAAAAAACTCGTTAAATTTCGAGAAAAAAGTCGAAATACAATCTTGAGAATAAACTCATTACATTACACGCCATTAATGGCAATGCCGTACGGTTTTAATTTATCATAGCTGTCCAAGTGCCAGAGTGCATTTGGGTGAAGCCAGCGATAACCTTGCATTTGTCCTCTGGTTGTCATTTCATGTTGGACAAAAGCGAGTAGCCTACATCGCGCAAACTGGACTGATTTTTTCTTCTAAAAAGAGCTAGCCGCTTGCAAATTCTCTTTAAAGTTCGTGTGCTAATTATTATTGTGTCATAATTAGCTAAAGTTGATAGTATTTCTTTGTTACTGAAAGATATAGGCTATGCAATGAACACTGATCGAACGCGTTATTCTCTACATTTCATTTCGACTTTTTTTCACGAAACAAAACGACTTTATTCTCGAAATTAAATGAGTTTATTCTCACGATTATTTCTACTTTTTTTCTCGAAATTTAACGAGTTTAATCTCGAAACACAACGACTTTATTCTCGATATTTAATGAGTTTATTATCAAGATTGTATTTCGACTTTTTTTCTCGAAATTTAATGAGTTTAATCTCGCAATATAATGACTTTAATCTCGAGATGGTTTTATTTTTTTTATTATTGCTTGGCCCTAATCCTCTTCCGTAATATTGTTTTATTTTTGCTTGGCCCTAATACTTTTGGTTTATTTTGTTTGTTTTTTTTTTTTAACATTAAGTCTTATATTCAGAGCATATCTATATTTAAATTTGCAGATTACAACACCCCAAAATGCCTTATGTCTTCTCAGTGGCTTTATGTGCTCCTGGTGACAACAGCAGGTCAGATCAGTTTCATACATAAAGAAAATAATCTTTTCACTTTAAGTTTTATAGCACAAGACCAGCCGAAATCCACCAGGACCCTCTGTGTGAGCAAACCTCAAAATAACTCACTGAACTCAGGGAATCTCAAAAAAAAAAAAAAAAAAAAAAAAAAAGAAAGGTCAACAAAAGAATAAATTCACATAAATATAATTCATATTAAATTTTCACATAAAATAAATATTTTGTCACATTATGACATAACTTTAATGACAGTTAATCACATAAAACCCTCTTAATTTGCAAGAAACTTATGCAAAATAAAATATTAAAATTGTGAACCATATGTCATGATACTATATGTGGTATGTAACTTTGTAAAAAATAAAAATTAATAACAATAATAATAAAAGAAATTTAAATATAACCATACATACTGTAGCATTTGGACCAATCAGACACACAACTATTTGTTACATTTAACAAATAATATCTAACGCCTCCTCATCTAACCAAAGGGTCTATGGACCCTTCCCCCAAAAGGAAGCTATCACCTCAAAATGGACAGAACAGGCCTCTGGTTCCCTAGCAACCAAAGGCATACTATCTGATAACACAAGGTTTACGATGCCAAAAAATGTAGCTAAGCCACTCTTAACTCAAGTCTCTCAGAAACAGACACATAATGCACATAAAAAGGGACTCTTCTCGAATTAATTCATAGAAACACCTTTCTTTGAATTAATTCACATATATTTTAGGGCATTGTGTATACTGTTACTGTTCTTGTATATTGTGTTTTGTGTATTGTATACGTTTTATACATGCTTATGATGGATCACTAGTTAATATAACCTCATCTAAATGATGTTTGGTATCTATGAGTTCGTATTTTCATGATCTAAATGAGAGTGTATATTATATGTTGATGCCTATGCAACACATTAGTTTTATAAGAATCTTAAAGATTCTTCTCTTGAACCCCCCAATCTAATTTCATATGCAAGACACCAGACTAGAGACAAAGAGTTGTAAAACTTCCCTCCAAAAGGTACCATTCCTCATTGGCTGACTCAAATCCTGAGGGTGTGACATCATCCCCCATATAGATCACTGATCACCAGATTGGGCGGTTCTTCTATAGATTCAGGAATTCCAGGAGAAGATGCTGAGCAAAGAGCTCTCAAAACCACGCTAAGCTTGTGCCAGGTTCGTTCGGCCTTGACTATTCATTCATCAAGATACTCTGTTTCGAACTGGTCGCACCAATTCACTTCAGCAGAGACCAACTGGAGCCCCGAAGTGCATCAGGACTCTTTATCAATCAGGCGAGACTTGCAAGTATCAAACTTAGTCTTATTAATTGATACATTAAGTATCATATGCACCTTTTTCAAAGGTGTGTTTGAACTAAGAAACTGATGTTTCCTTCAGGCTGTAGATCTGCTGAATATCAAATTGTACCATAGCTCCATGTCTTTATTTCTTTTCTTTTTACTGCTTAAGCTTTAACCCTTTTTCCTATGCCAACTGTATGCATGTGTGTGTGTGTGTGTGTGTGTGTGTTAGACTAGTTTAAGTGTTTATGTAGTTAATAAAGTCTTATTTGTATCACACTTGAGGTTGTTCATTGTTTGCTCATAACTGAAGTCCCTAATCATGCAGATTTTAGCTACATGCTCTGAGTAGTATTGTATAGTAAGAAAGTTATTTTCCTAAACCAGAAAAGTAATGTTCTCAGAATTGACAGACAGTTGACACTGAGAGGTCAAGTAAATACTTACAGTGGATCGAAATATTTATAATTACTCATAACTAGTTATGATTGATTATTCATATTTCCCCTTTGAGCTGATTCGCAACAATACATTAAAAAGATCCAGCTTATATTTCACCCCAAATACATTTTTAAATAAATTATTAAATAATGAAAACAAAATAATAAAATAAAATATTAATAATATTAATACAAATATTTAAATTGTGAACTTTACCTCATGGTAGTATTTGCTGTACTAAATTTAATTTTACAAAAAAAAAAAATCAAATCAAATCAAAAATATTAAAAAATATTTAAATTGTAAACCATACCATAGTAGTACTGAATTAAATGTTATAAAATAGAATAACAAAAATTTAAAAAATAAAATACAATTAATGAAAATTAAATAAAAATAAAAATAAAGCAACATTTCGGGTAACACTTTCTATGAAGCCCATATTTATAGTACATTATAAGGGTATTTTTTAGACATTATAATGAATGCATAATGTATTATATTAAACCTTATAATATGTTGTATCATCTCAAGAATATTCATAACAACAATTATAATACATTATAATACTGAACCTAGAATTTCATACAACATAAGAAAAGAAAAGAAAAGAAAAGAAAAGAAAAGAAAAGAAAAGAAAAGAAAAGAAAAGAAAATTATTGTATTGGGACAGGATGTTTCTTATTATTGATTTACTTATTGCTCTCTTTGGGGTGAAATGTGTGACATTTTTTGTGAGATTCACATCAGCTAACTTTGATCCCCATCTCTGTCTGTGAACAGCTGCATGCCACAAAATAACACCATAGATCTATATATATAAGAAAAGCAGTGTGTTCAGTCACATCAGTGTGTTCAGCACATTCAGGCAAATTTGTCTGCACTCAAAAATTGTGCAAAAAATACTGCAATTACAGCAACTTTTTTCAGGTCAAGTCCATATCCAGAATCAGACCAGAAAGAATTAAAAGCAATGTGGAATTTCAGTCAGGTGTAGTTTTAATCAATAATAAAGAATGCTTTTACATATATAGTTGTTTTGTCGGTGAAAATAAATAAATAAATAAATAAAAATAACATCAGTGAAAGACAACAAACAGCATATTACACAATTTGCAGTTTTTATTCATGTGCTTAATGCAATCATTTTAAAAAATAATATAAAAGAATTGTGCAAATGATAGCAGCCATGCATTCCCTGAAACCATTGTAAAGTGCGTTATGTAACAAGGAACAACCATGGAAACACCAAAAGGTGATAATCACATAGCATTTTTTAGACACACATAGCTGCAAATGGATAGGAAAGAATTAGATTAATACATTTCTTAATACATTGCATAATTTACTCCAAGACCAGGATTGAAAAAAAAAAACACTGGTTTAAAGTGCATAACAAAATCAAGACGGGGGGTCACACCAGCAGGGCTAGCTGGTTGGAGGTTCTTTTCAGCTAAAATTAAAGGAGAAATGCTGAAATATTTATGGCACAACCGGAATATCGGTCATTTTCAATGACCCAACTTCAGCATTACTGCTGTACTGCATTTGTAAACGTTCATGGCTATTGAACTGTTATTATGCATATTTAAACAGAAGTATTGCAGGGTTTTTTTATATTTGTTGTGTGCATTTTTTTTTTTTTTTTTTTTTTTTACAGTCTGCTTGACATGTCTTTAATGTCTGTTTTGTCTCACACTGAGCATTTTCGATATTTCAACAGTAGGTAAAAATGTATTGGGGAAAAGTCAACATTGCAGTATACAAAAAGGAAATTAACATATTTATTAATACAGTACATTTATTTTTGTAGAAACGGGTTACATGTAAACTGAAATTTCACCATTGCTTGTTGATTTTTACACACTCCTTCCCCTTACACCAGCACCACTCATTCTTACATATCTTTTTACCACAACAAGCAACTGTGAATGTTCAGTTTATACAACACATTTCTACAGATAAATGAACTGTACAAATATACATGTATTTGCTGCTCTTTAGGGTTGTGATGTTCATACTTGTTAAAAAAAATGGTAGTGATTGTGCTGGACAAACTCTCTCTCTCTCTCTCTCTCTCTCTCTCTCTATATATATATATATATATATATATATATATATATATATATATATATATATTGAAAATGTTTATTTATTATTGTGAAATTATGAAAATCTAAATATATTTATATATATTTCCAAACTTGATTGATTTGATTGGAAAGATTGTGATCCAGTGTTCGAAGTGGAAAAAATGAAGTGCCGGTACTTACTGATTGGATTTATATATTAAATAAATATATTTAGATTTTCATAATTTCACAATAATAAATAAACATTTTCAATAAAAATAAGCACAAGTCAAGCTGTGATACCAAACAGTACCACAGGGAGACGCTAAAGACCACTAAACCTCCTGCCTTGACCTGACTGTATACGGATCCATTCAGAATCACTAAACCACTGACCACCGCATAATCTAAAACACCTTCAGCCAGTGTCCATTATAACACACGCTTGCTTTTAGGCCAAATAATTTACTGACACCTGGACATGAGTCACTATTCTCTGTATTAGCGCTGTTTTGAACATATTACTTAAATTCGTTTATTGGATCCTTGGACTTTCCAGGAGTTTTCCGGTTTAAAATGATCTGATCGTAAAAACCTGCTTCTTTCCATTTTTAAGGTATTGTTTTCATTGTAATGTAATGATTCAAATTAATAATCAATAATTATTTGTTATGCCTTCGTACCCCACACATTGACAACCCCTGAGGTAGACCGACGTACCCTTTCATTCATTCACGTGGTTTGTCAAGATGAGAGGTGACTCCTTCTGGAACTCTGATTTATATAATGTAGTGTCATTTCTAACTTTGATAGTTTCACTGGGAATCTACTCGTCAGTTTTCATCAACAAGCCATGTGCATTTAGTAATTGTGCAAATTTTAGACAATCGTACTTCCTCATTTGCACACGTGCCAAAATATGTTCAATCTGCTTAAATCAATAAGAAATTCAAATATGATGTGAACAAGAAACTGTTTAGACATCTGAACTTAATGTTTTGAGCCAAAGTGATTGAGAAAAACTAATAATATAGCTTTGCTGTGTTTTTTTGAAAGGGAACATGTAGCAATTCAGCGTTCTGATGACAATGGCAAGACGGCACATAAAATTTAAGCAAGAAATTATAATAGTAATAGGATCTGTAGTATATATAACTGCCCTTTAATCCTAATCAAAAAGCTAATATTGCTAAAAATAAAGTTAAAAATGAATGAGCATAATTAACTGTTTTTGTGCAGTATCTGCAGAGTGAGTGAGTGATACTCACTCATTAAACAACAGACATGATAAGATCGTAGATGACACATCCAGGATCCTGCTTATCAGTGTGTATCTACAGTAGTTCATTGTTTTCATGAGAATCACTTGCAGTCAGAGGATCCGCTGACCTTGAGGTGATGTTGTCACGCTGTTCTGTGGTGGAACTATTGCGGTTCATCTGGCCTAGAGATGATACAATATATTATTAGGAAACTTTAGAATTAGCATCAGCTCGTGCTGATTTCATACCAATTCAGTATGTTATATGTTTCACTTGATTAACCCCACTCTAAACTAACACAACCGTTGGGTTGAAACACCCAGCATTTTTTAGAGTATGTGCATATTAAACTAATAAGCCTTTATGGTACCAGACTTTACAGCATAGTCTCCATATTTAAATGCTGAATAAATATTCCATTAAATAATTAATCTCAGGTTAAAGACAAATGAGAATGAGAAAAATGACATTTGAAACATGCTTTTATACTCTAAAAAATGCTGGGTTAAATAAAACCCAATGGTGGGTAAAATATGGACAAACCCAGCAATTGGGTCAAAACAACCCAATCGCTGGGTTAGTCCATATTTTACCCAGCGCTGGGTTTTATTTAACCCAGCATTTTTTAGAGTGTATAGTGTTTGTCCTGTTTGCAGTGGTTGGATGGCCGAGTGTGACTATTCATCAAAAATGTCTATTCTTGCATATAAAATGAATAATATGGAATAATATGAGAGCGAGTAAATAAAGACAATTTTCAGTTCTGGGTCAATTAGTCCTTAAATTAATATGAACTCACCATTTAACCATCTGTTTTTATAGATTAAATACGTGATGTATAGAACTTCAATCGCAAAAGCACCTGCAGCTACTGCTGCCCAGTGATGACTTCTAGATTCCAGACTTCCATCTGCAGGGAAAAAAAATAATTAAACATATAATGTTCTAAACATTCAATAAATTAATGCAACAAGTAAATGCTATAAAACCAATTCTGAGCTGCCAGCTGGAGTAGGAAGCTACTGTACAACAATTTTGCACACAATATTAAAGTCTGACTGTTAATATGGTCATATTTACCCCATGATGTTGTAAATGTCTGACCGCTGTGAAGGACGTGACACTTATAGCCCTGTTTCTCATCTCTGTGTATCTTCACACTGGCTCTCATCTGAAAGCTTTGGTTATCATTGGGTCTGACTCCAGAAGAGCTGAAGGGTTTGAGTGTGATGTTGTTTAGCGTGATCTTCATCTCTATGAGTTTGGGGGAGAAGCCAGTGGCCAGACAGGTCAGATTCAGCTCGCTTTGGTCATGAGGAGCTGCAGATGCCAACATGTGAAGAGCTGGAGGAGCTGCAATAAGAAGCACATGATAGAGGAGGATAGTGAAACCACTCAGCTGATTCTGAACAAAAAAACATAACTGACTGATTGTGAAACACTGAAATCATTAGAGAAACACATACTGCTTATCGAAGCATTATATGTGGAGATCCAGTCCATGCAGTCGTTGAGGTATAACTGGAGATGATGATTGTGTAATCTGTCAGCGTCCCATTTCATTTTGGTTTCTTTTGCCTTTGGACTTTTATCAATCCACTGCATTGTGTAATAATTGAAGAAAATAAAATCCTCTCCATCATATCCATACTCGTCAAATGCATTCACATTCATCACTGCTCCATCTGGATGTTTATCCACCTCACAGCCGACTCTCCTCTGTAGTGTATGGAGGCCTGAACATGTAAATTAACAAATAAATAAAAAACAACAACAAATTATTACAAGTTAAAAAATATGTTGTAATTTTAAAATAGTGGCCCATAAAAGCATTTGAACAATTAAAAATATCTCAATGTCATTCCAGTAAAACCCAATGAATTCACCATCACATCTGGAGCTTGTGCAGTTTGCCAGAGTGTTAAGCAGATTTATGAACCAGTCTCTAGAATCATCTGGTTCTCTGGTATATCTCCAGATTTCTGCATCAAAACGATCTCTTTTCCAGGTTTGTTCTTCATTACTGTAGTGAGAGATCCATCTGTCGTCATACAGACACACTGCACTGAACACAGGACCAGAGACTCCATCAGGTTTGGTGAGGACGGTGTAAACAAACAGGAGATGGTGTCTCTCTGAGGAAAGATAAATGCAAGACAATAAAAGTGTTAAGCAGCTAATTAACACTAATATTAATTACATACCACAGATTTACTTTATACTACGTAGTACTATAGTAACTGTAACCATGGTATTGTTGCAGAAATGTGAGACATTCACATCAAATTTTATTATGTTATCAACATACACTAGGCATGAATTAAACATTAAAGGAGCGATGGGTTTGAACTGCAATGTTTTTAATATAGGCAGACGTATTAGAGCCTATTCCGCGCTCAAGCTCGCGCATAAAGCAATTCCATCAAAGCACCGGCAAAGTGATTATGAACGTGTCGGGGGAAAATAATACATTTAAATTATTTATTAATAAACTAGTGCTTTGAGAAAAAGAACGGGTTGAATGTTAACAAATTTCGTTTCCATATAATTATAAACTACGATAAAAGTTCATCAGCATGCACTGATCAATAGCATGTTGTAGCAAAAAAAAACAAACAAAAAAAAAAAAACCTTGCTTGTGCGACCAACTGAGAAAGTTAGTTGCAAAAGAGCGATTTGTGGGAAGAATGAGTCTGGAGCCCTAAATTGTCCAGCTCCCCCTGTGAATGATCTAGCACCCCTTCAGCACCTGCGTTCAAAATTCTCTGGTGCCAGTGTCCTGACATTATATCCTACCAGGGTTTACTGCGCATGCGCACATGAATATTGCATTTATACACCTTTTTATCATGCTGAACAACAATATTTAATGTATCTGCATTAGTGTAAGGGTAGGTTTAGGGTAGGTGTAGACTTTAATAAAACACAAACTAATAGGTAGAAAAATTATTTATTGTTGATTTCCTGCAGCTCCCTTCTAGCTACAACCACGAATATAACACATAATTGCTATATTTGAATTACTGTAAGGGTTAATAAACCATAACTTTACAGTAGCATTTTTCGTTGTCGAACTGTACTATATCCACTGTTTTAATGGGAGGTAGTAGTCTGACAGAACACCGCACCTGGTATATCGATGTATTTTTGAAAAGCAAATTAAGTTTTTCCAACTCTAAACCCAGTGCCCAAGTAAATTAGGTTATTAAATTAAAACTAGTGTAATGGCTACAAACACTATAGTATTTATGGTAGTCCTGTTTGGTAGGGTGAGTACAGTAGTTTCTAGCCTACGTGTCCTTTATGAATGGGATGGCATTAGCTTTGGAGTAATGGCAGGTGCATGCTGATTGCCAGATGGGTGGTGGTGATTTCTTGCTTGGAGACTGCAATGATGGTTTGTGCCAGCTTGGGAAAACAGTTGTCGTAGCTGTGGTTAGGTATGTGACAATGTTGGATGTAATACTTTTTAAAAGTGTGATATTGTGTATAATCATGTGCATTTAAATGTTTTGTGCAGATGGCAATGATGGTTTGTGCCAGAGTTGGAAAACTCTTGTCTAGCTGGTACTAGGTATGTGATGTATATGGTTGAAGTGTATGTTTGTTTTATATTGTGTTGTATTGGAATGTGTATTTTTGTATTCATGTTATTTGATGTATGGTGTTTTTAAAAAATGATTTTGAATGTTTTAGCACAATAAGGAGGGTGTCTTTCTGGCTCTGTTTTAGGAGCTTGCCTGTGTCACTGTTTTGAATGACTGTTTTTGTCTGGTGTAAAGTATTGCACATTTACACGTGAGATATTGGGGGTTGTTGAACCCTTATGGTATCAACTTGCTACCAGCTAAGCCTATTTGTGTTTGAGAACTTTTGATGAGTTGTTAATAAATTTCGGTTACCTGGATGATTAAGTGGAGAAGTTTATTGCTTGACATTGATAGGCTTTACACTAGCTAACGAGTTGCGCGGTGCCCCCACCACTATTCAAAGCAAAGTTACGTCACTGCCTATAACATATTTCTCAAGTGTCCTGCACGAGTTCACACATGTAACCACCGTGACCACAGAGGTGTGGTATTTTCAGTGATCCTTCCTGCACCGAGTCTATTTTGTTGGTTAAAGTGACTAAGAATTAAATTGACAGCGCATTGTTTATGGTTAAAATGAAAATGGATTGATACGAAATGTATTAAATATACCATAAATGCAGATAATTAAAGCATTTCAGAGTCAACACATGACTTTTTAGCTATGAGTAAAGAAAGGAAAAAGTAGCCTACGCTTTTAGATAAACACGATTGCACTAGTGGAGTTAGAAATCAAAGTTCTGTATGACCAGCAGGATTACTTGTATTAGTACAACTGCCAGAAAAAAAGGAGAAAAAAACATACATTAATACACGAATGCCTTACCGGAATAAACGCAGCGTAGCCCTATGTACGCAAACAGTACAATGCGAGAGAACTTCAAATCCATTTTAAGTTTAGATGACACTGCGCCGAACACGCATAGGAAACACCACATGGACATTAAAAGCTGCAGACAATGCCGGTGTTGTGCCAAAATTGGTGACCTAGAGAAATCTGTGACTAGCGGTCGCTGTTCCGTACATTTTCGCTCGAGAACGCGCCTGGTGCCCATGCACATTGTCGTGACTGCGCCTGGAAGACTCTGATAAGGTGCTGCGGAGAAGATGCGCTGATTGAACATGCAAGAAGATTCAATAAAGAAAAAAAAATTAGACACGTTCTCCTTTTTCTGTGTGTGTTTTTCACAGGTTTAATTTATTTTTCTCAATGTTATTTGTTAATTGAAATCATTAGGCCAGTAAAACGAAGCTACTTCGATGCTTTTGAATGTTGTTTATTATTCGTTTAGCAGAAGCTTTTATCCAAAGTGAGTTACAGTTGAGGAATACAGCAAGTGGTTCATTGGAACTGTTTGATTTGCGGTGGGAATTGCGGTTATGTTGTAACACGGTGTACAGTATTGTATTTATGTAGCCTATATGCAAACGAACCAAAAAAAATAATAAAATAAAATTAAAAAAAATCCCTTTTATGATAGGATATTTTCATGCCTGTTTAATGAACAGTAAATAATTATTGCACATGCACAAGTAAAAGAGTCCGCATGACACAAACGGTTTACAGGGTTAATAAGGGTCACAGTACAATAGGACACTGAAGAAGAACTTGCTGCTGATTGTAAAAAACACCATGAGAAAGATTGCTCGGGGTCTCTGATCATCGTGTGAACATTTCATAGTCCTTCTGCAGGAGGCACGAGGACCATGTTGGAGAACTTTCACATGATTTGGACGATTAGTGTAACATCTTACAGTAAAAACAGCCAAATTTGCTGCAGTCCAAGAGGATTTGGTGCACTATATAATAATAATAATAATAACAACAATAATAAAGTAATAATAATAATAATGAAGTAATAATAATAAAGCCCTTCAGGCTCAGCTGGGATGCCAACCCAGGACCTTCTTGCTGTGAGGCAACAGTGCTACCAACTGAGCCACTGTTTTGCCTCAGTCTGAACTGTTAATATTAATAATAATCACAAAAATATTATTTTTCATAAAATTACACACAAAAGACACAGCTTAGCATGATTAGTTAAACAAGATTTTCACATAATTATATGCAACAGGTGCATAAATGGCTATATATAGGAAGTGTCACAGTTCAGGTCCAGCGTCTCTGGATTTTCTCTTACAAGTTTTGTGAAAAAAAAAATTGTTGAGTGTACTTTTGAGTCTGAATTTTAGAAGAAAAAAAAGGGAAGGAAAGAAAGAAGGCCAATTAATGTGTATTTTACATTATATACATGTATAAAACAGAAAAACATGTATAACTACTTGCTCCAATGTGACATACAAGATATGTTGTTCAAACACAGTTAAAAAATTTCCACCTATGGATTACAAACATATTTTGGTTAAATGCTGACATTGACTACAGATGAATGCATTATGTCCTTGTAAGTGTTATTCCCATTTCACCCCTTACCGTTTTTGCGCTGTTGATGATTTACCGACAAAGAATTGTATTATCTAAAACACAAAGGCACTGCCAAGGAGCTCTGTGTAAAGGTCATTTGTGGCCAGGAACCAACAGACCACATCTTCCAGGAGTTTCACTGTAGTGCTTTTGGAGCACACAAATTAAAACAAGAGATGCCATATCTAAAAGATATTCATGGTTGGGTAGGTGCATATTTGGATAAACTACAGATAACCTCCCTTACTGTGATTTAAAGTATGGTAACAAGCTTTGAAATTTGATCATTTTTAGCTATTCTTTTTCTTTTTCAATCAAATTTATAATAGGTTACCAGGTGTGTGTTATGCCAGAGCAAGCGTTGCGACCTTAAGCAAAGTGTGGAGTACATCCCTATAGAGGTATTGAGAATAACCTAATGATTATATGCAGGTTTTATTCAAATTTTAATGATGAAATATAAATGTCAGATGTATAGAATGTCACATTCCATTTTCATATTTTACTGAAGTGTAGTTTTTTATTCATACATTTTATTTTGTCATTCTTAGGGGTGTGAAACTAGGAGGACCACAGATCTGCAGTGTTTACTCGTATACCCTCTTCCCCCACACCTATGATTCTCAAGTGTTATTGAACATCTTATGTAGTGGTTCAAATGTGTAAATGGGGTTGAGGATAAATATTGCAGGACTGTGGCCCTGCAGGAGCAGAGTCTGACACCCAGGCAGCTGCAGTTATAATTAATAAGCATTGGTTATGAGCATGGTCAATGCATTCTTTATTTATCAGGTCACAGCCCCGTTTGAGCTCATTGGGATGGATCTAATTGGGAAACTCACAAAAACAGATGACGGATATCAGTATATTTCTGTCCTCATCGATTATTTCACAAAGTGGCCCCAGCTTATCCCCTGAAGACCAAGTCAGCCAGTGAGGTCACAAACTGCATACTGAAGTTTTTTTTTGTTTTGTTTTGTTTTGTTTTTTTTGTTGTTGTTTTTTTATCAGTTGGAGGGACCAAAAAGCATCCTCACTGATCAAGGAAAGGAATTTGTGAATTCGGTATGTATCTATATACTCTAATATATATATCACAGTTAATTGATTTTGAATTCAAAATGTTTGCATTAAAAAAAGTATTTTGCTAGACAAGTAAAAGGTTAAGTGTGTATTCTAATGTGCCAGTACAACTACATATGCGAATCATTCATTGCATGATTTACCACTGGCACTTTGAATTGAACTGACCTTCAGTTTTGGATCCAGTACTGGCACAGAAATACATTTTAAACCATAAAATTAAGTTTTCTATGAAGTCATTATTTAATTACCATTAAAAAAAAATGATCAAATGTGAACTTTATTCTGAATCTTTCCATTGTACAAGTTTATACTATTTTCAGATAAATGCAGATGTATGTAAAATACTGGGCATTGAGAGGAGCTTGTGTGCCCCTTATCATCCCCAAACCAATGGGTTTGTGGAAAAAATGAACGGAACAGTGCAGAGGTAAAATGTATTATTATTATTATTATTATTATTATTATTATTATTATTATTATTATTGATAAGACAAAATAAGTTAATTTAACAGAATATGTTTTATACATGTTTTTACATGCTTTGAAAGTACTTCAAACTATGCATACAGCTAGCTATAAACAGATTTCTGAAAATCCAGGGCCCAGGAAAAATGGTGAAGAGCAAACCAAACCAATGGAACCAGTACTTGGATGCCGTGATGTTTGGCCTGAGAACAAAAAAGCAAATAACAACCAAATACTTACCTTTTTGTCTCATGTTCGGCAGAGAGGCCCGCTATCCTTCTGAAATACCAGAGCAATACCAGGTTTGAAAAAATTGTGCAAAGTATATTATTTTCTCTGCCACTTCCAGATTTAAAAAAAAAAAAAGTGTTTCTTGTTTTTTTTTTTTGTTTGTTTGGTTTTTTTTAAATGTGAAGGTTGACAACAGCACCGAAAAAAAAAATATTACAAAAGAAGAAGTATTCATTAAACAACATGAAGAAATCTTAAAAGTTGTCAATCAAAACAATAAGGCCTCTCAAGAGAGAATCAAAGAGAGACTTGTAAAAAAGAAGGGCAGAATAGATACCATTGGGGATCCGGTTTGGAGAAAAAACATACGTGAGGAACAACGGAAAGGGGGCTAACTTGATCCGGAGTGTTTAGGCCCTTTTACTGTAACAAAAATTAAAGGAAAATCTGTGGATCTGGTGGATACCAATGGCAAAGCACTGCCAAAGATGAACATCGACCACCTAAAACCATACATAGAGGAGATGCCCAGAATACCCCACAAATTAAAACCGTCAAGACAGAAGCAGAAAAATACACCGGATGCCACCACCATAAACACCACAGAACAAGGCAGCCCCCAAATCGAAGATACTTTGTCCAGACAAGACAGCCCCAGAGATTTTCAGCACATCACTGTGGGGAAAGAAGAAAATGATGAAGTTATTAATAAGAATCCTTCATTACAGGAAACTAGTGAGTTACACAGTCCTCAGAGAAATTCATAAATTGTCTAATACAGGAAAAAAAGAATCTTGTTAAAAAGTTATTATATTGTGCAGACATAACTGAATGCTTGGGCTGAGAGGCGTGCTCACGTGTTGCTTTCTAAAATAGGACCCTATAAAATCTATTATTGGGACACAAGACAGGCAGGCCCAAACCAGGAATTAGAGCGTGAGGGGAAAAAAACAGTTCAGCACAGTCTGCAAGTTATCTTTGACATTATTTCTAATATTCATAGATTTTTCATTTTTATTCTATTGTTATGGCAAGATTGTCAATGCCTATTTATATTTAATGATGAGGAAATACAACAAGCTCCATCTGGAAGAGGCCCTGTTTGTTCATTCTTTTGAAATGACTAGGATCTGGAATAGTTGACAGTCCAAATTAAAGGTATGTGAACTACGATAAAAAGTAACTAAAACAGCAGAAGTCTGTGCTGCTGGATCCATTTGAATGTAAATGCCTTCAAACTCACCAAATGCCTGGAGTCGACAAAGTACTTCATCTGGTAGTTGATACATTATATTTTACTAGCAGTGATTGGGTTGACACTAATAACTTGGAACAATTAAATGATTGTTAAAGAGTATTAATGCAAAGCAGAGGTTGTGCAGTTGGAAACTGGACCTCTGAGACGCTCCCAGTACAAACAGATGGAACGTCATGTGCTGTATTTGCTCTGAAAGTATGTACAATTCTTCTGTATGTCAACTGACACACTGAAGTGAACATTTGATGACATTAAGACATGAGGGCTCAGTGGGTGTATTTAAGATTAATCTTACGTTCTGTATAATTAAGTTATCAATGTCTTTTATAAACTGTTATATAGTTAACTTTTAACAGTTATTTTGTCTTTTATATGCTGAATATATCCTGAATGACAAGGCAGCTACGGGTATTAAGTTTCCATCCACCACCAATGACCTGTACAATTACAGAAAGGTCATTGCACTCACTCTCCTTGAAGAGACAGGTATTGTTCTTTATTTATTGATTTTTTTTTTTTTTTTAAAAAAAGTTTTTTTTAAATTTTGTTATTTTTATTTTATGTGTGTGAGTGTATTTTTTTTATTTTAATATAATGTGTTATGTGTATTTTTTATATTCTGATTTTTTTTATAATTGTTAGATGCAAGTTCCAAAATGCTAAATCCATGTTTATTCTAGATGATCTGTCTGAACTGTGCCACTATGTGGGATGGAAGATGACAAGCCTCAGAAGAAGGCGGCTAAGATCCCGCGCCTGACTATCAACTGGGTAAGAGCATCTTTAGCAGTAAGTCAACAGACAGCAACAAGCAAAACAAATTTAAGTTAAAATAGTTTTTAAAACCACCCTCAAATTTTTGAGTGCACTGACATTTGAAACATGATTCTCTTCACGCCAACCCAGCAGTCTGACAGAACCAGCTTCAACAAATTGGGGTAAAATCGCAATTCAGTCTTGAGTGATTTTTTTTTTTTTTTTTTAACCAGGAAGATCCCATTGAGATATTGCACTCTTCTTCCAGAGAATCCTGGTGTATAAAATATGAAACAAATAATACTAGTCAATGCTGTTAATATTGCTTGCCACTGATAATTACAGTTAAAGTGCCTCAGCTCATGCCAACATGTTCAGTGCATTTATACCGTTTTTTTCCCTCTTTATTCTGCAGGTGGAACATGTTTTGACAGTGAAACTATGTGGCCTGTTATCGTAGGAGTGGTAGGAGCTATAGTTGTAGTTCTAGTGTCAGCTTGTTGGCTTTGTGTAAACTATACAGCGGTAAGTTCTAAATATTCAACATTATCATTGTGTTTAAATATTCTTGTTTTAAAGACATTTTAAAGTGAACGAATCATAGATGACCGTATGTACTTTATGAAATATGTGAACTGATTTTTTTAAGTTAAAACTGTATGATTTTTGATCGTTTTCATTGTTTAAAATGTACTCTGCAGTTCAATGTGTGATACATTATTATAAGATTATATGCATTAACATGTACTGAATTCTACATTTACTAAAACAAGATATTTGTATCAAGCTGAAGTGTTTATAAACGTCTGCTGTATCTTCTGTTTTTGTTTTTAGGTTATAGGTACTGCTATTATTGCATCATGGAATCCAAGTTTAAACATCCTTAACGATGTTGATGAACAAAGCGATCTGTGATTGGTCTGTTGAATAGTAAGAGAGGAGTCACACTATGGTTTCTGCTCCGGCTACACTCCGGGTTTTCTGCAGAGAAATCCTGTCACCATTTGAAAGTTGTCCTTTTGAATTCAAAATGGAGGCTTGTAATTATTTTTGTTGAGAGGATATTATGTTATATTGTTCTATTATTTTAAAATGTTTTAATGGTACCTTGACCAGGTCTCCCTTGTAAAATAGAGATTTTAATCTCAATGAGACTTCATGGTATAAAGGTAAATTAATAAAAATTATGAATGTTTGTAGATGTTTAAGAGGTTGTTGTGTCAACATTGATTTACTGTTATTTTGAGGTGTTTAATTTAGATTTTAGAAAATAAACTGGTTTGCTCTCCTCTCAAATCATGTTTTTTTATTTTGTTTTTTACTGGCATGTCTTTTCGGTGTTGAGGACTAGTGCATCTTTAAGCCTATTTAGTACGAGAAATCAAGTTTTTAGATTTTTAGTTTAGATGTTGAATCCTCACTGCTAAAAAAAAAAAAAAAAAAAATCACAGACATTCGATAAAGCAACATTTCTGTTGTTTTACCCTCTTGCTATCTCTTAAATTTATGAATTCTGTATTAGTTCTGATTGTCACCAGCAGAGGGAAGCACGAACCTTTGTGTCTGTAATTAGGCCTTAAAGCAGTTCATAAACAAGAAAAAAGGAAAACGACCTATTAAATATGATCATGTGCTCCTGGAAACAATACAAAATTGCGTCACCGTATACCTCTGCGGATTTTTTTTTACGCATTCAAACCGAAATACAAAAATCTCTGATGTTCAACTTCTCAGTCAAAGTTCTTCTCCTCTTTTGTGCTATTTTGCCAGCACATAGCGTTAAGAAAACGTAATCATTTCTATATTCAATGTGAAACTTTGCATTCACACGTACGATATCATATTCAAATAGAATTATAATTGTGTTCATGATCAGCAGGAACTGTGCTACTACATACTAACAGATACTTAAGGTTTCATTCGTTTATATACCTTGTGTTTTATTCATCCGCTGGTTTTACTGATTGAATTGTTCGGTTTAGGTTTAAACTTTGTTTCCTTCGTCTCTTTTTCACTCCAGAAATGTGATTTCTTGACACAGTTGTGAGAGGAATCTAATCTTTGGAAAGCACACTGACGGGACACACGAGATATTAATTATATAAGTACACATTACACAGGTAGGCAAATTATTTATTAACCAGAGTGCAAAAGGTTTATTCAAACATTTGCATGTAATGAAACATTTTTAACATTGTCAAAATATTTAGCATTTAAGGATGCACAACATATCAGCCATTAATATATTTAATTATTTCCACCTCTTTAAGAATTAAATCTTCATCTAGTGCTAATCTACAGGGATAATCACAGGTCATGGCCAGTTTTAACTAACTAAAACCAGCGATATTACAGCTGAATTTTCAAAAGAACTCATGTATAAAATTCAGATGGCCCGGTATTATATGTGACAAGTAATTATTAAAAAACAGATTTACCCAGCCCAGAAGATGGGTAAAAATTTTTCATTAGAATCAGAAAGAGCTTTATTGGCAAGTATGTTATTGTAGCGTGGCTAGGATGAAAAGACCACTTAGAAATAAGAGCTGAACTGTACTACACCACTCTGATATACTTTCAGGTGAACCTGTTTATTAATGTGAAAATACTATCTGAAGATACTGACATAGGGTCTTTCTATTGATTCACAGATGAATGTTGATATTATTTGTTCATGCGGAAGCATTTCTTCAGAATATTAAATATCAATACCCATGTTCTGCTTCCCATTGTGTAAGTCCTTGTATCATAAACCTGTCATAAAATGATTGTTTTTAAATGTTGTATTTTCATTGACTGCTTTATAAATTATACATTATGTTGTTGCTTTTGCTTGGGTTGAAGACAGATTTAGCATGCAAAGAAAACTTTTGCTGGCTAGTTAACCAGCCAACCAACCAATGAGATCACAAAATTAGGAAATTAATCATGTTGTGGATGTGATTTTTTCCCCCCATTTTACAATTAAGTCTGTAAAAAGATGTTTATTTGAATTTGTCTGCACTCAAAAATTGTTCAGATACTGCAATCACACAATTCAAAACACTATTTTTTCTTCAGGTCAAGACAATATCCAAAATCAGCAGCAGGAATTAAAAGCAATGTGCAATTTCAGACAGGTGTAGTTTTAATACATAATAAAGAATGCTTTTACAAATTTAGTTTTTTTGTAGGTAAACAAAAAAAAAAGACAACAAACAGCATATTACACAATGTGCAGATTTTATTTGTTGTTATTTATGCATTTTCAAAAATAACAAAGAACTTTACAAATGATAGCAACCAATAATACTAATATATATACTAATATTTAATAATAATATGAATAATACTAAGTTTTATATTACTAATAATAAAAGCATAAAAAATAAAGTTTAAATAAACCCCTTTCTCAGTGACATAACTTCAGCACCAAAAAATATGCATTAAGCCTTTATTGAATTGTTATTCTACATATTTAAAGCTGAACTATTGCAGTTTTTCTCAATTGCTTTGTCACAACTGTTTGCTAAAACATCTGAACCCTAACTCACCCAAAACATTTAATTCATGCTTTAAAATCTAGTTATTGTGTCAGTGACTTGACCAAGGCCACCAAAATAATTAGAGTTCTTGTCATTGTGTGAGCTGCAGTGGTCAAAATGTTAAGATGTCTATTCACCATGGAAATATTTGTTATATGCAATTTTAATTTCATTTCTTTTTGTGTTATATGCAATTTCATTTTATATTTGTTATGTGCATTTTTTCTACTTTTTTTGTTGACAGTCTGCTTTAAAAGAATGTCTGTTTTGTCTCCCACTGAGCATTTTAGATATTTCAACACAATGTATGCATAGTGCCACAATCAATCAATAATTAAATGAACGTTTTCAATAAAAATAAGCACGAGTCAAGCTGCGATACCAAGCAGGACCACAGGGAGACGCTAAAGACCACTAAACCTCCTGCCTTGACCTGACTGTATACGGATCCATTCAGAATCACTAAACCACTGACCACCGCATAATCTAAAACACCTTCAGCTAGTGTCCATTATAACACTCTTGCTTTTAGGCCAAATAATTTACAGTAATTTACAAATAATTTATAATTTACTGACATCTGGACATAAGTCACTATTCTCTGTATTAGCGCTTTTTTGAACTTATTACTTATTATAGCACCGCCTACTAGTTTGTTGCTTTTGCTCAAACACAGAGAACCTAAATTAAGCTTGTAAATAGCATTATTTTTAAGGTGAAAATACATGTTGAACAATGACTTTTCAGAATATAGGCTATAACTACATATAATAATTACAGCATATTTTAAATGGGCCTATTTAGACAGTTAACTATAACTGTTCAAGCCCTAAAAGTCATGAACATTTTCACAATCACAGTAGAAACTGTGTAATATATTTACACATTTCTCCAAACAGTATTTACATGTACACTTATACTGTAACATACTTCTAAAGCATATTTTTATAATTCAACCACTATGCATTATTTGTTAGAGAGCCCCTTCTGATAACACCATTAAGCCTTGAATCAAAAAGTAAGGCTACTACACAGAACAACAGATTAATCTATATTCTCGCCAAAATGTTGGATAGATTTGGAGTGCTAATACACTCGTGATCTATCTATTCAGTTTCCTGGAAGTTAGCATTAGGTCAATGAAGTTGGTTCATGATGGCTGATGAGGTAAGCTCAGTGTAGTGTTTGAGTCACTCTATCATGAATAATTCAAATAAAATAAAGGTGTTGTGTCACGGTGACACCGCCTGTCGTTACTGTTTGTAATCATTCTCATGACTATAAATCTGGTGATGCACACCTTCGTTTTATTGTATTTATTCATGAGATTGCGAACAACCGCTTACCTGATGGATACGATGAGCCTACGTCACCTGGCATCTTCCGTTGGGGGCACGCCCGTGATGCGCATCGTATACTGTGATCGTATAGTAAATAGAGTAGAGAGACGGGAATCCATACATCATTCTTTCCAAATTATATATTACACTTCTTTACAGGTAACTGTGAAAACAAACTTAGCTTACTTTCGGTTATAATAAACACTGTTAAACATATTACGGTGGGTTGAAAAAGGTATTTTTTTTTACTTTATTTAAGTTTGTCATGAGTTTGTTGCTTTGCGATTAGCACGACAGCCTGCCATTATATGCAATATATCAAAATACCGTTGCAGTTGGAATCAATAAGAGTTGATGTTGTTTCAGAGTTATGAATTATCTTCGACTTACATATTTGGTCATTTAACCCCCTGTGATATGTCTATTAACAGCGAGTTATAGCTAAGTACTAGCATAGGCTATGTATTAACCCATTTAATCATTTTTTTCCCCAGAGATGACATTTGTATGGTATTTACAAGATAATTAAATCAATATCAATTATATATATATTAAGTCCTTAAAAGAAAGAAATGGGAATGGCACAACTAATCAAATAAAATTATGACAAAATTACAAAAATTCTAGAAATTGGATGCGGTCATTATAAACTTCATTATAAACTGAATAACACATGGTTTTACTACAGTTATATTGTATTAATACAGTAAAACCATAGTAACCATGACTGTAATAACCATTGTTTTACTAAAGTATCTAAAATTACATTCAAGCCATTTTGTTACAACAAACATCTACAAAATAACAACAGAAAGAAAAGTTACCATTCTATGATACAGAGTTGATGACAGACAGATATAACTAGGCTACATAGATAGATAGATAGATAGATAGATAGATAGATAGATAGATAGATAGACAGATAGATAGATAGAAGCTCAAAGACTGACGAGTGCGCTGAACTGTTGTAATATATGATTTTATTATGTTTGATTCATATAAAGACCAGAAGCCCTCACATCCGCATTATTTCATAAATATATTCCTAACTATATTACACTTATTTTACTCCTAACTATATTACACTATAATACACTTCTTTCCAGGAGGATTACAATGGCGCTGAGCATTTCGGGAGTGTGCCAGATTGGCTCAAACAGATGACCAGGACTCTATTGAAACAATAATTACAAGGTAATTGATCTTGTTTTGTGGCACTGTGGCCGCCCAGTATTTTTGTTTTGTTTCTTGGCCTTAAGGTGTTTAGCCTATAGATGACAAGTTAGCCTAAAAGGCAACTGATGATTAATAAATATCTGTTCCAGCTCCTCTATTTTTGTATTTGACTTTAATTAAGGTAAGGCTATCCATTGATTGCCCTGTTTCTTGTTAAATTCTGTCTGCAATGGAAACGATGGCACGGAGCCTTCAATGGGCAAGAAGCAGACTTTGTGAATCCCAACTAGCTGACGGACTCTTAAATTTAATTGGCGTTTGTGGCAGACGTTCGGCAGCAACTACAACCTGGTGGTATTGTTGTTTTTCACTATGAGAAACTAGTGGATGGGCTGCACTCTATCGGAACTCTGATGGATACAGAAATATATGTACTTTCACATTAGAGGTCTTAATGTTCAATGTACCCACACTGTAATTGAAAACATAAATCATGCAGTTGTAACAGTTGACAATAAGCATACTTGGATAAAGTGTAAAAAAAACAATCAAAGTTAAGTGGATGTCAAAGCACTAATCATTGTTATATCTAATTAAATGTTTTCTATTGCAGCTTTCCTTGGTTATCTAGTTCTACGCGTTAGGGGACATACTGGGCGTCCAAAGTGCCACATCACCCCTGAAAAACTGCAGTTTTTACTGTCTTTACAGTTTACTTACCTCAAATTGCAGAAATACTTGGCACTTAAAGTCACGCTGTGAAACGACATCTTGAGTAAATATAGATCTTACTTATGAACCCAAGGGTATTGTCATAATTTTGTTTAATTGCATAATGATAATTGTCAGCTTGACTTCACTCCTTACTGTTACGTCCTGTGACGTAGTTTGTACTGTTCTGGGGTCAGTCAAGAGCTTGTTTGTTCTCAGTCGTCTTTTCTCTCCTGTGCTGTGCTGATAGGAGCTGATTACTGACACCTGATACTCGTGATGACCAATCAACTCATTCACTGGCTCCTCCAGAGAGGAACCAGCTATAAAAGCCACCAAGAAAGCACAGTTGGGGGAGAGAGGAAAGGAGAAAGTTTGAGCCATCTCCCTCTCCCTGCATGGACCCTCTCTGCAGCCCCAGACTAGTGTTGTGGTTTTGGTACTGTTGTTAGTTGATGCCTAATGCCAATTTTGTGCTAGAGTTTCAGTTTGTGTACGGTTGCTTTGCTGCCCCCACTTAAACTGTTGGACTCCACTCAATATTGCTAATACTTCTGTAGTCCTGTCTTCAATATTTAAGTTGTCTACTTTATAACTTGTAGGGAGGAGGGGTGCCTATTTCTTTTTAACTCCTTTTCTCCTGTTTTTTTTTTGGAAAAGTTAGGTAGTTAAGGAAGTATATTGTCTTTTTGTTATTTATTTTGTCCCTGTGCTAGGTAAGTTAGTTTCAAAATGGGAGTAAGCTGCTGTTTTGTTTGTTATTTTGGCTATGCCCCCTCCTGAAGCCTGTTTGCTTTGTTCTTGCTACTCCTGCATGTGTTAAAGAAATATAATAAATCAAATTATAGTGGATCCTTTAGTGGTTGGCAGTGTTCTTCAGAGCTGGGACTGGGATGAGAGGCTCCATGTGGATTTTCCTTTTCTTTGTTACGTATTCCTCCATTCCCCTAGACTAATTAAAGAGTGGGAACGTAACAATTGGGGGCTCGTCCTATGCATGTTCGGGTTACAACTATTGTGAATCTTCTGGAATTGGGTAAGTTTTGTTTGGCTGCTTCGAACTTTGATGGGTGAGGAAGTTCCATTGTGTTTTTGAGAAAAAAAAATGGAATTTGATTTAGTAAAGTTCTCACTGTCTCCGTCAATAGAGGAGTTTAATCGGTGTAGAAAGAAAGATCTGTTAGAGCTAGCTGACTTTTACAACATAACACTAACTTCTAGAAGTGCAAAGAAAAGTGTGATAAAGGATGAGTTATATCGTAAATTGGTAGAGGTGGGTACTTTCACAGAAAGAACTGTAGAGCAGGGGATAGAAGCTGTAACTGATATGGAAGCGCCGTCTGATATTTCAGGTTCAGTCAGTAGTAGTGAGAAAGTATCTTCTCTGGATCCTAAAATCACACTGCGGTTAAAAGAGCTTGAATTAGAACTAAAAAAGCAAGAGTATGAGACTCAACGCCTTCGTTTGAGAGCTCTTGAAATTAAAGCAGATCGTGATATTAAACTGCGTGAGCTTGAGACACGATCTTTTATATGATAGGCCGGTTCCTAAACCACGTTCCTATCCTGATTCTTTAACTCCTAAAGCTGATCTAGATATTGGTAAATATGTCAAGTTAGTGCCACCCTTTCGTGAGACAGAGGTAGACTCTTACTTTATTGCCTTTGAGCGTGTCGCGACTAAATTGAGTTGGCCAAAGGATATGTGGGCTTTGCTGCTTCAGTGTAACCTCGTTGGCAAAGCACAAGAGGTGTGTGCGGCTTTGCCAATTGAGGCGTCATTGGACTATGACACTGTGAAAGCAGCTGTTTTGAGAGCATATGAATTGGTGCCTGAGGCATATAGGCAGAAATTTAGAGCATGTTCAAAGCAAGCCAAACAAACTTACGTCGAATTTGCTAGGGAAAAAAAGACCCTCTTTGAGAAGTGGTGTTTTGCAAACAAAATTACCACTTTCGAAGAGTTACAAGAATTGGTCTTATTGGAAGACTTTAAATCATGCGTGCCGGAAAGTGTTGTGGTTCATTTAAATGAACAAAAAGTGATAAAGCTCTCGGATGCGGCAGTACTTGCAGATGAATTCACACTTACACATCGGACGGTTTTTTATTCTGGTCGTCAGACGAAAACAGTTTTATCTGCAGAGTCTGTAGCTCAAGATGTAACTCCCGGAGAAGGCCATAAAATCAGTGGCAGAACTAAATCCGTTGCAAGAAATACAGCTGAAAGGAGAGTTTGCTTTTATTGTCTTGATCCTGGCCATTTGATCAATGATTGTCGAGCTTGGAAACAGAGAAAAAAAGCAACTGAAAAGCCTAGGCATGTAGCATTAATACAATCTGCTCCTGATTTGTGTGCCACGGATACCTCGTCTTTTGGACCGTTTCTTCGGCCAGGCTATGTGTCTTTAGCTGGCAGCCCTAATGTTGAGTGCGTGCAAATTTTGAGAGATACGGGATCAGCACAGTCCTTCATTTTAGAGGATGTGCTGCCTTTCTCTGACGCTTCGTATGCCTTTCTCTGGCGCTTCGTCGGATCTTGCTGAGAAATTTCCTCTTGTGTCTTTTCCAGCATGTGCGGTCGGATCTTGCTGAGAAATTTCCTCTTGTGTTCGGTCTCAGTCACGAAAGTTTCAAGATATGGTTGATCTTTCAGATTCTTTCATGGCTGAGCAACCCGAGTCAGTAGAGTGCAAGTTGTCTGTTCCATTGGAAATGGTGTCTGAGCATGACCCTCTGCTTGCCGCTGAACTTCCTTCCATGGTGGGTAAGGAACATCTTGCTGCTGTGCAGAAGTCAGATACTACACTTGCAAAATGCATTAGTTTAGCGGTAGATCATTGCAATCTTGTAACGGCAAGGGTAGGCTACTTTTGGGATGATGGAGTCCTAATGCGCAAATGGGAACCAAGGTCGTCAGAGCAAAAAGATTGGTTGACCATATATCAGGTTGTTCTGCCTGCCAGTTACCGTTCTCAAGTTTTGAAATTGGCACACGAAAATGTTCTTGCAGGGCATCTTGGTGTCAACAAAACATTTCAGCGCATTACAAAGTACTTCTACTGGCCTGGAGTAAAATCTGCTGTGTCTAATTTTTGTCGCTCCTGTGATGTCTGCCAGCGTGCAGGCAAACCAAATCAGACTGTCCCAAAAGCTCCCCTTAATCCAATTCCTGTTATGGGTGAGCCATTTGAAAAGTTGTTGATTGATTGTGTAGGGCCTCTTCCAAAGTCTAAACATGGGCATCAGTACATTTTAACAATGATGTGTACTGCTACTCGTTACCCTGAGGCTGTACCGTTGCGTTCATTAAAGGCACCCGTAGTGTTGAAGGAGATCGTAAAGTTTTGTACAACATTTGGTCTACCCAGACTAATTCAAACTGATCAGGGGACGAACTTCACCTCAAAAGTTTTTGGGCAGATGTTGAAAGAGTTGGGTATAGCACACCAACTGTCTAGCGCCTATCACCCTGAGTCACAGGGGGCGATAGAGCGTTTTCATCAAACCATGAAGTCCATGATCCGCACTTACTGTGTCGAGACTGGAAGAGACTGGATGGATGGCTTACCGCTACTTATGTTTGCTGTGAGGGAGTCGGTTCAGGAGTCCTTGGGATTTAGTCCTCATGAGCTTGTGTTTGCTCATACCGTTCGTGGGCCTTTGAAGTTGTTAAAAGAACAGTTAACTAGTAAGAGTAGCCCTGCTGTCCCAATTTTAGACTATGTCGCTACTTTCCGCGAACGCTTACAAAAGGCTTGCGAAGTAGCCAAAGTCCACCTAGCCATAGCGCAGTCTAGAATGAAAAGTCACTTTGACAAGAAAACAGTACAACGCAGTTTTCAACCAGGTGACTCTGTTCTGGTATTACTTCCTGTTCCTGGCTCAATTTTTGATGCAAAGTTTTCTGGTCCGTATGTCATTGAGCAAAAACTTAGTGACACAGACTATGTTGTAAATACTCCCGATCGTCGTCGTAAGAAGAGAGTGTGTCATATTAACTTGCTAAAGCGTTACGTTGCTCGTAACTCTTTTGGGACCTCTCTTCCCTCACCTACACTGAAACCCAGTGTTACAGTAGCTCCTGTTTGCAGTCCTAATGTTGAGGAATTGGTAGCTGAAGCTTATTCACCTGGTGTTCGTTTGAATAATTCAGCTATATTAAGTAGTTTGGACTCTTATTTATCTTATTTACCTGAAGACCAGCGTAAGGATGTTAAAATGTTGTTGTGGAAACATCCTGCCCTGTTTGCTGACGTGCCTGGTAGAACCAGTATATTGTTTCATGACATCAATGTAGGGAATTCTCTTCCAATCAAGCAACATCCATACCGAGTGAATCCGGCAAAGCGAGCGATTATGAAATCAGAGGTAGATTATCTACTTACAAATGGGCTGGCTGTATCCAGTCAAAGTCCCTGGAGTTCTCCATGCCTACTGGTCCCAAAGTCTGACAACACCTTTCGCTTTTGTACGGATTATAGAAAAGTAAACAGTGTGACAAAACCTGACTCCTTTCCCTTACCACGGATGGAAGACTGCGTGGACAGAGTTGGTGCATCGAAGTTTGTTTCCAAGTTAGACCTGTTAAAAGGTTATTGGCAGGTTCCACTAACTGCACGTGCATGTGAGATCTCTGCATTTGTAACACCTGATGATTTCCTACAGTATAACTGTATGGCTTTTGGGATGCGAAACGCACCTGCCACATTTCAACGTCTAATGCAAAAAGTTTTGCTAGGCCTGCCCAGTTGTGAAGCTTACTTAGATGACATTGTAGTCTATTCAGATGAGTGGGAAGATCACATCTGCAGTTTGGAGAAACTGTTTACAAGGTTAAGTGATGCTCGGTTAACCCTTAATTTGGCCAAGTGTGAGTTTGCTAAAGGTGTTGTAACTTACCTTGGTAAAAAGGTTGGTCAAGGTTATGTCAAGCCTATTGAAGCAAAAGTGTCTGCCATCATTGAGTTCCCTACACCCAGTACCAAGCGTCAGTTACGCAGATTTTTGGGAATGGCAGGGTACTATAGAGGATTTTGTAAGAACTTTGCAACGATTGTGTCACCCCTCACTGATATGCTTAGCACTTCAAAGAACTTTGTGTGGAGTTCGGATTGTGACCATGCATTTCTTGCTGCCAAAGACCTTCTGTGTTATGGTCCCATTTTATCTGCTCCTAACTTCTCTTCACCTTTCAAGCTACAAGTTGATGCAAGTGCTGTAGGAGCTGGGGCAGTTTTGTTGCAAGAAGACGGGGCAGGAATTGAGCATCCTGTCTGTTATTTTTCCAAGAAGTTTTCAAAGTCTCAACAAAACTATAGTACCATCGAGAAGGAAGCTCTGGCACTAGTAATGGCACTTAGGCATTTTGAAGTCTATGTTGGAGGTAGTTGTACCCCTCTTGTTGTTTACACTGACCATAACCCTCTTGTCTTCCTGTCTCGCATGTGCAATTGGAATCAGCGTTTGATGCGGTGGTCACTGTATCAGCAAGAATACAACTTGGACATCAAACACAAGAAAGGCTCTGAGAATGTGGTGGCAGATGCGCTTTCCAGAGCCTGTGATGGGGACTAAAGTGTACTGTACATGTAAAGTATTAACTGTTTATAAGCCATGGGTTATAAACTTGGTGATGGGGGTGTTACGTCCTGTGACGTAGTTTGTACTGTTCTGGGGTCAGTCAAGAGCTTGTTTGTTCTCAGTCGTCTTTTCTCTCCTGTGCTGTGCTGATAGGAGCTGATTACTGACACCTGATACTCATGATGACCAATCAACTCATTCACTGGCTCCTCCAAAAAGGAACCAGCTATAAAAGCCACCGAGAAAGCACAGTTGGGGGAGAGAGGAAAGGAGAAAGTTTGAGCCATCTCCCTCTCCCTGCATGGACCCTCTCTGCAGCCCCAGACTAGTGTTGTGGTTTTGGTACTGTTGTTAGTTGATGCCTAATGCCAATTTTGTGCTAGAGTTTCAGTTTGTGTACGGTTGCTTTGCTGCCCCCACTTAAACTGTTGGACTCCACTCAATATTGCTAATACTTCTGTAGTCCTGTCTTCAATATTTAAGTTGTCTACTTTATAACTTGTAGGGAGGAGGGTGCCTATTTCTTTTAACTCCTTTTCTCCTGTTTTTTTGGAAAAGTTAGGTAGTTAAGGAAGTATATTGTCTTTTTGTTATTTATTTTGTCCCTGTGCTAGGTAAGTTAGTTTCAAAATGGAGTAAGCTGCTGTTTTGTTTGTTATTTTGGCTATGCCCCCTCCTGAAGCCTGTTTGCTTTGTTCTTGCTACTCCTGCATGTGTTAAAGAAATATAATAAATCAAATTATAGTGGATCCTTTAGTGGTTGGCAGTGTTCTTCAGAACTGGGACTGGGATGAGAGGCTCCATGTGGATTTTCCTTTTCTTTGTTACGTATTCCTCCATTCCCCTAGACTAATTAAAGAGTGGGAACGTAACATTACAAACTGAAATCGTATAGAATTATTTAAAATTACAAACCCGATTCCAAAAAAGTTGGGACACTGTACAAATTGTGAGTAAAAAATGAATGGAATAATTTACAAATCTCAAACTTATATTTTATTCACAAAAGAATATAGATAACATATCAAATGTTGAAAGTGAGACATTTTGAAATGTCATCCCAAATATTGGCTCATTTTGGATTTCATGAGAGCTACACATTTCAAAAAAGTTGGGACAGGTAGCAATAAGAGGCCGGAAAATTTAAATGTACATATAAGGAACAGCTGGAGGTCAATTGGTAACATGATTGGGTATAAAAAGAGCCTCTCAGAGTGGCAGTGTCTCTCAGAAGTCAAGATGGGCAGAGGATCATCAATTCCCCCAATGGTGTGGTGAAAAATAGTGGAGCAATATCAGAAAGGAGTTTCTCAGAGAAAAATTGCAAAGAGTTTGAAGTCATCATCATCTACAGTACATAATATCATCCAAAGATTCAGAGAAACTGGAACAATCTCTGTGCGAAAGGGTCAAGGCCGGAAAACCAAACTGGATGCCCGTGATCTTCGGGCCCTTAGACGGCACTGCATCACATACAGGAATGCTACTGTAATGGAAATCACAACATGGGCTAAGGAATACTTCCAGAAAACATTATCGGTGAACACAATCCTCCGTGCTATTCGCCGTTGCCGGCTAAAACTCTATAGGTCAAAAAAGAAGCCATATCTAAACATGATCCAGAAGCGCAGGCGTTTTCTCTGTGCCAAGGCTCATTTAAAATGGACTGTGGCAAAGTGGAAAACTGTTCTGTGGTCAGACGAATCACAATTTGAAGTTCTTTTTGGAAAACTGGGACGCCATGTCATCCGGACTAAAGAGGACAAGGACAACCCAAGTTGTTATCAGCGCTCAGTTCAGAAGCCTGCATCTCTGATGGTATGGGGTTGCATGAGTGCGTGTGGCATGGGCAGCTCACACATCTGGAAAGGCACCATCAATGCTGAAAGGTATATCCAAGTTCTAGAACAACATATGCTCCCATCCAGACGTCGTCTCTTTCAGGGAAGACCTTGCATTTTCCAACATGACAATGCCAGACCACATACTGCATCAATTACAACATCATGGCTGCGTAGAAGAATGATCCAGGTACTGAAATGGCCAGCCTGCAGTCCAGATCTTTCACCCATAGAAAACATTTGGCGCATCATAAAGAGGAAGATGCGACAAAGAAAACCTAAGACAGTTGAGCAACTAGAAGCCTGTATTAGACAAGAATGGGACAACATTCCTATTCCTAAACTTGAGCAACTTGTCTCCTCAGTCCCCAGACGTATGCAGACTGTTATAAAAAGAATAGGGGGTGCCACACAGTGGTAAACATGGCCTTGTCCCAACTTTTTTGAGATGTGTTGATGCCATAAAATTTAAAATCAACTTATCTTTCCCTTAAAATGACACATTTTCTCAGTTTAAACATTTGATATGTCATCTATGTTGTATTCTGAATAAAATATTGAAATTTGAAAATTCCACATCATTGCATTCTGTTTTTATTCACAATTTGTACAGTGTCCCAACTTTTTTGGAATCGGGTTTGTAAGTAAAATAAATCAATGTTACACTCAGAATTATTTTTAAATGTTTGATCCTAAACAGATCATTCAATCTATCTCTGCGTGGCCGCTTCATAAACATCTCTGATGCAGAGTTGGATGAAAGAGTACAACAGGTGGACTTACTGGATCCAGAGGCTGTACGAGCAAGACTTTTTGGAGAAGGTCTAACAAAAAAGTAAAAGCCAAAAGCCCAGATGACGGCACACTTCAGCTTTGTACACCGAACCAGGAACAGGGACAATTCTTTCATCCTCCATTACTAGCAGCGAATAGCGATATTAATGCTAACATTAGTGGCATGCCCTAATGCTACTGTTTCCTGTTACTATCACTGTCGTTCAGATATGAAGACTGCCATCTAGCGGTCGGGATGTAAACTCAAAACGAAACAACTTCCATGAATCTTGTATGAATTTCTTTTTTTTTTCCTTTTTAAATATCGATATTCCGATTTTGAGAATCGAAGTATCACGATACTCACATGTATCAATATTTTCATACACCCCTAGTCAGGGGATCCGCTGACCTTGAGGTGATGTTCTCACGCTGCGGTTCATCTGGCCTAGAGATGATACAATATATTATTAAAAAACTTTAGAATTAGCATCAGCTCGTGCTGATTTCATACCAATTCAGTATGTTATATGTTTCACTTGATAAACCCCACTCTAAACTAACCCAGCCGTTGGGTTAAATTTTTACATTAAATTTTTAACCCAAAAGTTGGCATAGTCCATATTTGACCCAAACTTGGGTTGAAACACCCAGCATTTTTTAGAGTGTGCATATTAATCTCATAAGCCTTTATGGTACCAGACGTTACAGCATGGTCTCCATATTTAAATGCTGAAGAAATATTTCATTAAATAATTAATCTCAGGTTAAAGACAAATGAGAATGAGAAAAAAGACATTTGAAACATATTATTATAGTGTTTGTCCTGTTTGCAGGATGGCCGAGTATGACTATTCCTCAAAAATGTCTATTTTTGTGTATAATATGAATAATATGGAATGATATGAGGGTGAGTAAATAATGACAATTTTCAGTTCGGGGTCAATTAGTCCTTAAATTAATATGAACTCACCACTGAACCTTCTGTTTTTGTAGATTAAAGACATGATGCATAGAACTGCAATCGCAAAAGCACCTGCGGCTACTGCTGCCCAGTGATGACTTCTAGATTCCAGACTTCCATCTGCAGGGAAAAAATTATTTAACATATAATGTTATAATTCTATGTTCTATAAATTCATGCAACAAGTAAATACTGTTTCTTGAGAAATTCTGAGCTGCCAGCTGGAGTAGGAAGCTACTGTACAACAATTTTGCACACAATATTAAAGTCTGACTGTTAATATGGTCATATTTACCCCATGTTGTTGTAAATGTCTGACCGCTGTGAAGGGCGTGACACTCATAGCCCTGTTTCTCATCTCTTTGTATCTTCACACTGGCTCTCATCTGAAAGCTTTGGTTATCATTGGGTCTGACTCCAGAAGAGCTGAAGGGTTGGAGTGTGATGTTGTTTAGCGTGATCTTCATCTCTGTGAGTTTGGGGGAGAAGCCAGTGGCCAGACAGGTCAGAATCAGCTCGCTTTGGTCATGAGGAGCTGCAGATGCAAACATGTGAAGAGCTGGAGGAGCTGCAATAAGAAGCACATGATAGAGGAGGATAGTGGAACCACTCAGCTGATTCTGAACAAAAAGACAAATAATTGAGTTTGAAACACTGAAGTCATTAGAGAAACACATACTGCTTATCAAAGCATTAAATGTGGAGATCCAGTCCATGCAGTCTTTGAGGTATAACTGGAGATGATGATTGTGTACTCTGTCAGAATCCCATTTCATTTTGGTTTCTTTTGCCTTTGGACTTTTATCAATCCACTGCATTGTGTAATAATTAAAGAAAATAAAATCCTCTCCATCATATCCGTACTCATCAAATGCATTCACATTCATCACTGCTCCATCTGGATGTTTATCCACCTCACAGCCGACTCTCCTCTGTAGTGTATGGAGGCCTGAACATGTAAATTAATAAATAAATAAAAAACAACAACAAATTATTACAAGTTAAAAAATATGTTGTAATTTAATAAATACAGTGGCCCATAAAAGCATTTGAACACTTAAAAATATATCAATGTCATTCCAGTAAAACCCAATGAATTCACCATCACATCCGGAGCTTGTGCAGTTTGCCAGAGTGTTAAGCAGATTTATGAACCAGTCTCTAGATTCATGAGGTTCTTTGGTATATCTCCAGATTTCTGCATCAAAACGATCTCTGTTCCAGGTTTGTTCTTCATTACTGTAGTGAGAGATCCATCTGTCGTCATACAGACACACTGCACTGAACACAGGACCAGAGACTCCATCAGGTTTGCTGAGGGAGGTGTAAACAAACAGGAGATGGTGTCTCTCTGAGGAAAGATAAATGCAGGACAATAAAAGTGTTAAGGTCATGTCAACATTACATATAGTCAAACTGCCTGAGAGTACTCCTAATAATATCTTTATCTCTCTCTTGGATAATTCAAATTCATCTCTAAGACAGGTCAGTTCACTCAGCAGCTAATTAAAACTAATATCAATTACATACCACAGATTTACTTTATACGTAGTACTATAGTAACTGTAACCATGGTATTGTTGCAGAAATGTGAGACATTCACATAAAATTTTATTATGTTATCAACATACACTAGGCATGAATTAAACATTAAAGGAGCGATGGTTTTGAACTGCAATGTTTTTAATACAGTCAGACGTATTAGAGCCTATTCCGCGCTCAAGCTCGCGCATAAAGCAATTCCATCAAAGCACAGGTGTTGTTCCCAATTTTGACCCCCTGCCAAATTATTACCCCCCTCGTTCAAATCGCTACCTGATTGCCTAATCCTAACCCCTCCCCCAAACCTACTCCTAAACCTACCAATACTAAAAAAAGCGTCTGCTTAATGCATTAATTTAATTTAATTTAATTTAATAATTATAAACTACGATAAAAGTTCATCAGCATGCATTGATTGAACAACAATATTTAATGTATCTGCATTACTGTAAGGGTAGATTTTGGGTAGGTGTAGACTTTAATAAAACATAATAGGTAGAAAAAAATATTTATTGTTGGTTTCCTGTAGCTGTATCCCTTCTAGCTACAACCACGAATATAACACATAATTGCTGTATTTGAATTACTGTAAGGGTTAATAAACCATAACTTTACAGTAGTATTTTTCGTTGTCGAACTGTACTATATCCACTGTTTTAATGGGAGGTAGTAGTCTGACAGAACACCGCACCTGGTATATCGATGTATTTTTGAAAAGTAAATTAAGTTTTTCCAACTCTAAACCCAGTCCCCAAGTAAATTAGGTTATTAAATAAAAAACTAGCAAAAGGAGTTGCACGGTATCCCCACCACTTTTCAAAGCAAAGTTACGTCACTGCCTATAACATATTTCTCAAGTATCCTGCACGAGTTCACACATGTAACCACCGTGACCACAAAGGGGTGTGGTACTTTTCAGTGATCCTTCCTGTACTAAATATACCATAAATGCAGATAATTAAAGCATGTTTTTCAGAGTCAACACATGGCTTTTTAGCTATGAGTAAAGAAAGGAAAAGTAGCCTACACTTTTAGATAAACACGATTGCACTCGTGGAGTTAGAAATCAAAGTTCTTTATGACCAGCAGGATTACTTGTAATAGTACAACCGCCAGAAAAAAAGAGAAAACAACATAAATGAATTCATGAATGTCTTACCGGAATAAACGCCGCGTAGCCCTATGTACGCAAACAGTACAATGAGAGAGAACGTCAAATCCATTTCATGTTCATGGCATTATTTTACTGACAAATGTCGAAAGCGCATTAATGTAGAGCGAAAGCACATTAATGCAATGCGCGAGCGCGAATCTCTCTGCTCACGCGTTGCTCTAGCACAAAACCGGACGCGCGCACTCAGATTACGCTGCTCTTGCTAGGAAAGAGTGCGCGCACTTAAAACGTGTCTCTCCTCTCACTCAAACTGTGTCCTGTGCACGCTCAAATCTCTCTGGGCTCGTGCGCTATAGATATGAATTATTTTCGCACCTGAATTAAACGTTGTCAAAGGTTATCATTATGCACTTTTAAAAAGTAGTCTCAAGACAGATTTGTGCAGGGCCTTTCCTTGATTTTTTTATTGTTGTATTTTTGTTTTAACATAAAATGGTTATTGTAGCTACGTTGTTTTACAATATGTCTTGTATTTTGATCTTTTCTTTGCACATATGCATCTTTCTGTGAAATATGCTACTTTGTAAACACTGTTTTAAAAGGTACTATAAATAAAGCTTTAACCAATCAGACCTCCACAACTGACCGATGAAAATACTACAGTACGTGGAATAGAATTGGCTGAGTGAACTGAACCTGGAATTCTTTTGACAATCAAAGATGGACCTTTAATTTCTTTCCAGTTTAATAATATTTAAAATGTTAATGAAATAGAATTGGCCAGGAATTGGGTGCTTGGATGACTTGCACACAACCTCTGTCCAACTGGTTGGTCTCTGAGCAATTTATCTATGGCCCTAAAGACTTTATATAAAACATCAATGTTATGTCATAATATGTCAGATAGATAGCTCAACTGAATTTAAAATCATAGCAACAAATTCTTAGTTGGTATGATGGCAATAATAAGTAACAACTCCTCAAATCAACAACAAATGTAAAAATAGATGTAAATGATGCAAGATATAACAATAAATTATCTAATAGCTTCGCTGTTTAATTATAATAATTATTTTTTAATCCAGTGTTTGTTCTCAGTTCTGATTTTTTTAATGAAAATCCACTTAATATTAGCTATACATTCAACGGCACTTCTGTGGCTACAGTGATAGTGCATAAAGGAGAGACACGTTTTAAGTGCGCGCACTCTTTCCGGGCTAGACCAGCGTATATCTGAGCGCGCGCGTCCGGTTTTGTGCTAGTGCAAGGGAAATCCGCGCGCGAGCGGAAAGATTAGCGCTTGAGCATTGTATTAACGTGCTTTCGTGCTACAATGATGAGCTCACTTGCACTCACAAACTTGCATTCTTGCACTCTCAGACACTTGCGCTTCTGCTGGTGACATCACTTGCAGTCTTTTTCATTTTTTATTTTGTTCTATTTATTGATTACTTTTTGTTTGAATCTCTCGACATTTTACAACAGTTGCCAGGTGGTGAAGACAAGAAAAAAAAGAAACTAAACTACGAAGTCACTTGCAATCTTCACTTGAACTCTCCGCTCAGTCCGCTGCGACGTCACTTGCAATCGTCACAAATCGTGCGTGTTGCCAATGCAGATAAAATCCTGTGGTGCTGATTAAAAGATTAAAACTAGTCCACGGCCACAGAACAGCAGAATATGAACAGCAGCCAAACGAGCTTCAGTGGAACAACGGTGAACTGCGGTCTGATGAGATGTTGTTAGACTAGCTATATGTCAGTAAAACACACTGTGGTCACGGCGTAAAATACCAAAAGTAAAGTGTGCTGGTAGCAGCCTCATGCTGTGGGCTGTTTTTTCTGCGGCAGGGACTGAGGGAATTATCAAAGTAGAAGAAAAGCTCAATGCACCAAAATATAGAGATAGCCTTAATGAAAACCTAGTCTAGAGCATTCAGAACCTCTGACTGAGCAGAAGGTTCACCTTCCAGCAGGACAATGACCCTAAACACACAGCAAGAGTGGCTTATAGACAACTCTGTGAATGTTCTTGAGTAGCCCAGCCAGATCCTGGGATTGAATCCAGTCAAATATTTCTGGAGAAACCTGAAAATGTGTGTCCACCCCATCCAACCTGACAGAGCTTGAGAGCAGGGGCGGCTCTAGACCAAAGTAACTGGGAGGGCCATACAGGGGCCACCTGTGCTTTTAGGGGCACAGTTTAAAAATTAATCTTAACCTACTTATTCATTCAGTCATTTGTCACCATGTCATGCATCACTGGAATCTCTAGAAGTAATCTATAACAATTTAAACTAAAATGAATGTTTCATCATGTTTCATTTATTTGACAAATAATTTTGTATTGTAGTGTCAGGGGCATCATGCACTCATTATTTTTGAGTGAAGTGAGGGGTGGGGGCTCTCATGCTTGTCATGTGACACACAGCAGCCACAATACCACTTAATAACTGGTATAATGGTCAGTTAATATAATGGTTTTCACTACAAATAACCATTACAAGCATTACAAACCTTTAACTTTTAACCATTAACAAAATGTAGTGTGTTTTGGGACATATTACATTAGGATTTATTGGTTTTAACAAGCCACCAATAGAAGGCAACCAATTACCAGTAGAGACCACCAGGGTCCATTACAGTTTCCAGTAAAACCAATACAAGTCCCATTATAACCAGTAAAACCATTACACATTTTGTAATAGTGACTGTTTTTTTTTTCAGCAGAGGTTTTATTATTATTATTTTTTAAATTCTAAATATTCCCAAAATATATCATGAAATATCTTGATTATCAAATATGTGTAAGCAAATGCATTTTTTTTTATGTTAGTTGATCTATAGTGGGCGATGGGCAAAGTAGCCTAATGGTGTAATCTATTAACTTTGCATAAAAATGCTCAAGAGCAACATTATCTTTCGCAACAAGGAGCTGGTAACATTATTGTTTCTGAAGTAATTAAAGCCACAGCTTCACTGTTAATAGAGAAACGCGGCAAAACGGTGGTAATTCATATATGCACACCCTCTCTCTCTCTCTCTCTCTCTCTCTCTCTCTCTCTCTCTCTCGTGTAAATAAACACTTGTGAATTACAATTTTCTGATAATGGAACATTGAAGTGGAGATCGCTAAACTGCAAGCTAACCTGTGTTTTCAGAAAGCAAGCTCGTTTATAGTGGAGAGAGAGCGCCTGCACAGGGATGCCAGGTTGACAAAGTTAAGTAACACACTTAACACTTAAACTCTGCGGACCCGGTACCGGGTCCCAAAACTACGTACAAAATGTTTGTGTTTTATTTGCAAAGCCTTACTTATATGGTATCAGCCCATATATGGGTTCATTTGAAAGCTTAGAGTGTCTTCTTTACAAAGAATACCATTAATTTGGGTTTTATGATTCATAAAGTAGTGAAATTAAGCTTAGAAATATATTTGTCCCACACACAAATTTCCGCCTAACAATAGCGAATAATTTTTTCGAAGAATGTGTGTTTTATATATTTTTCACAAAACAGTCAAGTCATATATCACAAGAAAGCTCTCATTCTCAGAGATTTGACGATGTAGATCATTTTATTGTGTGACAATCACAGATCGAATGATCTTCAATAAAATCGCGATGTGAAATTTCTCACCTCAGAGCACTCTATATTATCTTTTAGATTAGAATCTCTTCTTTCAAACAAGACCATTTTTACGTTTCTGCGTGCTTCCATCGGTGAGATATAAAGCGTTTTGTCCAGACGCGCACCAGGAAAAAAAGGTGCAGCTTCTTCAATAGAGGCGCTTTCTATATCAAATGCGCTCTCCGGTTGAAGAGAATTATGTTCTATAAATCTGAGCTCGGTTGTGAAGCGCTATTAGTCAGATCAGATGTCACTCTGAGCAGTGGGCCAGTGAGAGCTGTGGAATTTGACACCTCTGCGTCATCAGCGGGGAAGGGTGGGGGCAGTGAGTGACCCCTTCCATGTCCGCCGGGGATGACTGCGGTGGACCCTGGGATATGTAGTTTTCGGCTTATTGTATACAAAACTCGCACGCGGAAAAGCTTTCGAATATGCGTCTAGGAGAATACCGAGTTATAATAATCATATTACAAGTTATGGATGATCACAGGCGCCGTGGAGAGGAATGGACGCGCGTCTGGTGAGGCTATTAGCGTGTTAGTTACTTTTTTTATCTTTGAATCTTTATTTTGAAACGTGAAAGCATAGCTGACAATCTGATAAACTGTTTATTGACAGAAAAGTACAGTACATGATGCATTTCAGTAAATATACAGTAAATACACATGGATTATTACAGTGCTGTGTGGATGAACATATATGTGTTTCTTTGACGCTCTGAAGGCCATATAGCAGCTCCGGTTAGCGGATAGCCCGCAGCTCGCGACCAAACAGATAGAGAGGATGCTGGAGATGCAGAAGTGATACAGGGATGCTGAGGTCAGATGCTCTGAATCAGTATACCAATACAGAATGCACATGAATAAAATGATATAAAGCTGGAGAATGTGGATTCTATTTTAGATTGTGATAGACCAGATATATTTTATAATGTAATGCAGTTTGCTAGAGCACACAGGGCCTGAGTTATCTACTTTCAAAGACAGTGTTTAGAACACACAAAAAAAGTGCCTTTTATTGAGGTGGTTCATCATGTGAAAAACAACACAAATAATAATATTTGTCACAAACAGCAGCTTTTTATGTAACTTCAAAGGGTTTTCTGTAAAAGGATATAAAGATATTGCATTTATTCCACTGTATATGGGTATGGGGAGACTTCAAATGTGGGTAGGCGGAAAATGTATACAAAAAGGGTATTATTCCTCCCTTTAGATGGAATAGAATAACTTTTGCATAGATTATGATAGAAACAAATGTCATTTTTCCTCTATTAGCTGACATGTGCTGGAAACAAATACAATTGTTTGCAGGAGGCTGGACCTCTCAGAACCTGAGCTATACAATTTCAAACTTCAGTTTATAAAAATAAAATAAAAAAGCGCCTTTTTTTTTTTACATTTATTATAACAGACAACATATAAAATCATTTGTATCAATTTCAAAAGTGTTTTATGTAATTTCAAAGGATTTCCTGTAAAATGATAACAAACTTTTGTATGTACACCTCTGCATGTGGGTATGGGAAACTTTTGAATTTGGGTAGGAAAAATGCCAGGCGGAAATCCCCAAAATAGCCCTGTGCTTAAATTTCCGTATTGCGCAATTGGGAAGCTCTGTTTCGGGGATTATGTCTCTTAATATCAGGCAACCCCGGTTGTGTTCCTCTGCGGCCAGATTAAACCTGATCCCGTATGAAAGTGAAAGTGACGTGACATACAGCCAAGTATGGTGACCCATACTCAGAATTCGTGTTCTGCATTTAACCAATCCAAAGTGCACACACACAGCAGTGAACACACACACACCGTGAACATACACCTGGAGCAGTGGGCAGCCATTTATGCTGCGGCGCCCGGGGAGCAGTTGGGGGTTCGGTGCCTTGCTCAAGGGCACCTCAGACGTGGTGTTGCCGGCCCGAGACTCGAACCCACAACCTTAGGGTTAGGAGTCAAACTCTCTAACCACTAGGCCACGACTTCCCCACTCTGTTCATTATTATTTAGAAACCATGCACTTTTCTACTCCATTTTAAACGGTGTTCTTGTATTCAAATTAAGCGTGGTCCACTGCTGTGCACGTGCCACAACAAATCTCTGTGACGATACATTGTCGTATCGATGTATCGAAAACACAACACTAGAATACTCATTGCCAGCTGAAGCTTGGGCTCTGATCCTCTGGGGTGGGTGGGGGATTACAATTGGCCCTTTTTTTATTTCTTGATGTCAATACATATTTATCACCCATGTGCGCAAGATATACAGTAGGTGGCGGTAATACTCCTAAGGACTGAGGGGCCATTGAACTGAAAAAAAAAGAAGAAGGAGCGAGAGCGGGAAAAGGTGAACCCAGAGCGGAGCTGGAGCAGAGTGTTTATTAAATGCTCGGAGTGCGGAGGAGAAATTGTTGACACTCCACTCCGCTCACATACTCTTGTTTTCTACGGTAGGAAAATGCTTAATGAGAGACTTTGCGCAATGCATTCATATTCTGCTGTTCTGTGGCCACAGATTTGCGGGTCTTGTCTTTTTCTTCTACAGATGACTTGCAGGACCCTGTAGGCTACTTTACGGTACTAAATTAGTTTTAATCGTTTAATCACCATAGCATCTTGTCTCCGTTGGTAACATGCATGATTTGTGTCGATTGAAAGTGAAGTCGCAGGTAGTGGAGAGTGCAAGTGACTTCGTAATTTAGTTTATTTTTTCTTGTCTTCACCACCTGGGTACTGTTGTAAAATGTTGAGAGATTCAAACAAAACAAAACGAAAAATAATAAATAGAACAAAATAAAATACGAGAGTAGCCGCTTGCAGTCGGGGGTAGAGTTGTAAACGGAGCCGTCAAGCCGGAAATTTTCTGCTCCCGTTAGTGACGCTCACGCGGTGTTTGCATACTTTAACACAGATGCACCTCTTTTGGCCGCTCTTCTTTTAAATTTTCTGCTGCAAATGATTGGAACACTTTACAAAAGTCTCTCAAATTAGAATCTACTGTTTCGATCACTACTTTTAAAGTTTTACTCTCAAATTTACTGACGGACCACTGTATATGTTGATGCTCTCTGCGAACAAAGTCTTATGTATTTTTTTTGCACATATTCATTTGAATGGTTGTTATTGCACTTATTTGCACTTATCAATTTACCCATGTTGGACTATACTATTATTCTACTGCTATTTTTCTTGCACTGCCATTTTACATTTTTTTAAACTATTAAGTTTTTCTAATTTTTATATTTATACATTGTCCAGTACTTTTAACTGAATCTGAATGTCTTCTACATTTATGACTGTGTATTTAAATGTCGGTATGTCATGTGTAACTTCATGTTGCCTTGTACCCTGAGTCTTATCTCGGCCAGGTCGCGGTTGCAAATGAGAACCTGTTCTCATCCGATTAACCTGGTTAAATAAAGGTAAAAAAAAAAAAAAAAGAAAAAAAAAATGAAGTGAATTAAATGCGATGTTTGTCAAACATACAGACGTTATAGAAATGTTTTCATGAGCAACAGATATATACTGATTAAATACTGCTTAATACATCGCCATCTGTTCAAGAATAAAGTTCAGCGTAGATAAATACTAGAGAATAAAAACCTAGAGTACCCCCCTTCCCCGTCTATTTGTAAAGTGAACTCAAAGTGAGGAGATGGGGTGGAGGAGGGATGCTGATAAACTGTCAATGGATAGAGGTAAGTCAGTGGTATTTATACTGTGGTATTGATTACTTGTTTGTGGTCCACCGGTGTTGATTAGGCCAAGTATCTGACGCACTCCTCCCAAACCTTGTTAATAAAACATAATTTCACGAGTTCACGCTTACATATATTAGCTGAGGTATGGAATGCATATTTGGCGTGTTGTCCGGGGAAGGGCTCTGAGCTCGGGAATGGCCCTAACCTAGAGTACCCCCCAAAAAGCAATTGAACAAAGGACAACCGCCAGATTAGGCGGTGGCTAATTTTATTTTTTTCTGAGAAGTCAGCTGGTTGGCAGGCCGGAAGGGCCTACGTACTCCAGTGGGAGCGACTTAAGCGCTGGAAGGGTAGGCCCTACCGGCTGCAGGTACTGGACTACGTGGTTGGAGCGCCCAGTTGGTAGTGTTCGAGCCGATGCTCAACGGGAGCTCACAGCGTTGGAATGGGTGAGCCCTACCGGCCGATGAGGAGGAGCAGCGTGGTTGTATAGCCCGACCAGGAGGGCCCGAGTTGCCTCGACTGGAATAGGTCACGGTGTCAGCGTATGGGCCCTACAGGCTGACAAGCCCCTACTATTCAGTGGGCGAAGGGCAAATGGCTGACCGAGAGGGCCCATGAAGCCTCCGACTGGAGGTTAGGACTCAGGACAACGGACGTCTGGGTCCTCTCAGTTTGGCTGATAAAAAGCTTTGGGCTGACCGACAAGGAGGACTCTTGCGACATCCGACGGGAGATCGCTACTCAAGGCATCGGATGGATGAGACTCGCTCGCGGGCGGCAAGTATAGAAACCCGACCGGGAGAACTCTCGCCAGACTTCTGAAGGGAGCACACGCATCAGATGGGTAAGCCTCGCCGGACGGGGAGAGAGAAAAGGAAAACCCGACTGGGAGGGCTCTCGCGGCATCCGATGGAGTATCATACTCAGAATATCGAACAGGTAAGCCTCGCCAGGTGGGATTAAAAGATGTGAGAATAGCTGAGAGGGTTTTAGGCAGGGTTTGGCGGGAGGTCGAGACTCATCAAATGGAAAGGTAAAGATTGTCTGGCCGGGAGACTCTCGCCGACGTCCGAAGGGAGCACACGCATCGAACGGGTAAGTCTCGCCAACCGTAGAATGGAAAGGTAAAGATTGTCTGGCCAGGAGGCTCTTGCCAACATTTGATGGGAGCACATGCATCGAACGGGTAAGCCTCTCTGGATGTAAGACGGAAAAGGTAAAGTTGTGTGGCCAGGAGGCTCTCGCCAGCATCCAACAGGGACTTCCTGCTCACTGAATCGGCTGGGTAAGCCTCGCAGGCCGTAGAATGGAAAAGGTAAGTTTGTGTGGCCGTGAGACTCTCGTCGACGTCTTATGGGAGTTCGCTATTCACGGCATAAGATGGGTAAGCCTCGACAACCGTAGGACGGAAAAGGTGGGTTTGTGTGGCCGTGAGGCTCTCACCGACATCCGATAGGAGCTCAAGCTCCCGGCATCAAACGGGTAAGACTCTCTGGCTGAAGGACGGAAAAGGTTGTCTAGCCTGGAGGCTCTTACCTACATCCGATGGGAGCTCCAACTCCATGCATCGAACGGGTAAGCCTCGCTGGCCAAAAGATGGAAAAGGTAAGGTTGCCTAGCCGGGAGGCTCTCACCAACATCCGATGGGAGCTCCAACTCCAGGCATCGAATGGGTAAACCTCTCCAGGCGAAAGACGGAACAGCAATGTTGAGTAGCCGGGCGGCTCTCACCGACGTCCGAAGGGAGCTCGAGCTCCTGGCAACGAACGGGTAAGCCTTGCTGGCCGCAGAATAGAAAAGGTAAGGTTGTCTAGCCGGGAGGCTCTTATCGGCATCTGATGGGAGCTCAAGCTCCTGGCATCGAATAGGTAAGCCTCACTGACCATAGAATAGAAAAGGTAAGGTTATCTAGTCGGGACGCTCTCGCCGGCATCCGGTGGGAGTTCAATACTTGCGACACCAGATGGGTAAGTCTCTATGACCATGAGAGGGGAAAGTTAAGGTTGTTTAGTTGCGAATCTCTCGCCGGTGTTCGGTGGGAGCTTAATGCTTGTGGTATCGGATGGGTACGTCTCGCCGATTGAAAGGATTTTTTTTTATATATATATATATATTTTGGTGGCCGATGAGGGTTTGGTGGGGAATTGGTCCGCCTCTGGAGCCAGCGTCCTGAATTTTTGAACAGAAAACGAGACAGGGAGTCAGCGATTTGGTTTTCTGAACCTGGAACGTGCTTAGCGATTATTATAAATTGGTCGCATGCTGTGATCCATATTAGACGTCTAAGGAGAGGCATGAGGGCGGGAGGGTGAGAACGGCCTTTATTAATGCACTGAACGACTGCTTCGTTGTCACAGTGCACTAAGATACCTTTAGACGCCCATTTGTTCCCCCACAGGAAGCCTGCTACCACGAGGGGGTAGAGCTCGAAAAGAGCTGAGGACTGGGTTGAGTCCTGCAGCTGGGGGGGCCATGTGGACGTGAACCAACGTCCTTGGTAGAAACCTCCGAAACCGATCGAGGGGGCTGCGTCTGTAAATAGTTGTATGTCGATGGGAGACGAAACGAGTTTGTTGTAGAAAAGTGAAAGCCCATTCCATTGTTTAAGGAACGTTAACCATAATTTAAGTTTGTCGCGGCATGCGTGGGATAAGGGAATGAGGTCCTCGAGCGCGTGAACCGAAGATGCGAGAGCTAGGAGATGCGAGATGAAGGGGCGTCCTTGTGGAATGATGCGCACTGCAAAATTTAAGTGCCCGGGCAGAGAAAGGAGTTCGCGTTTAGAACAGCTTGGGTTGCCGAGGAGGGTGGAGGAGACGAGGATTATTCTATCTATCTTCTCCTTGGGCAGGGAGAGCTGAAATTTAGCTGAGTCTAGGTTGATGCCGAGGAACTCAATGGATGTGGTGAGACCCATGGTTTTTTCCTGAGCGATGGGGATCCTGAGCTCGGAAAACAAAACTTTTTGGACTGTAAGGATGTGGGCGGCTGGGATTGCCTTGGAAGGTGAAATGACCAGAAAATCATCTAGGACAGTGGTTCCCAAACCTGCCCTGCAGTGGACCCCCTGCCCTGCACATTTTGTATGTCTCCCTAATCAGACACACCCAATTTAGTTCTTTGCAGTCTCTACTAATGAGCTGATGAGTGGAATCAGGTGTGTTAGATAAGGGAGACATACAAAATGTGCAGGGCAGGGGGGCCTCCAGGACAGGTTTGGCAACCACTGATCTAGGAGGTGGATAATGTGGGGAATTGCATAATTATTGGACAAGATCCAGCAAACTGCTTCTGATTTGAAGGCAGAAGTGATGTATATTTTTTGCAAGCCAGGCTCCTAGGCCCGTGATTTTAATCAGTTTGACTGCCTGATCTATGTCTTGGTACTCGAGAAAAAATTCGTAGAGAGGGATCAAGCTATTAATGCTTGGGACTGAGGAATTATGTGGTGATGACAGATCAACTATTAAGCATTTCTTACCTGAAAATTTCCTAGTAGCCACTCCGATCGGGCTAATGCAAACCTGAGAAGGCGGGGCTTCGAAAGGGCTGATCATAAACCCTTCTTTAATTCATGCCACCTATGGGGGAAAGCTGAACAGATTATTTCAGTGAAATGGCTGAACGTAATGAAAAATGGCAACATTTGATGTCCGCGTTCGAGGATTTATAATTGCTGTAGCATTTCTGTCATAAAGACTTGTCCAATATTAAAGATTGTGTACATTTGAATTGAAAGTTTAGCCAAACAAGGATTAGACTACACAGTGACATGTAGAAACAATTGTCGGGACGTTGATGCCCTTGAAAGCTTTTGATATAATGTGCATGTACGTTATATTGTTAAAACATTATGTTAAGTTTTGTTCAATAGGACAGTATCAGTAATTGCTTTTCATACTTCATTTAAACCAATGGCAACTTTAAAGTTATTAGGTTTGAAAAGACATGCATTTCCTCTTAATCACGCTAAGAAGAAAGTATTGAAAAGCTAGCCGATGCGCACGTTGGCTAGAGACTTGGAAAGAGGTGCCTAGTAATACTCACGTCTCGTGAATTAAGAAAATCATAGAAATTTCTTTGTATTCTACGCCATCTGCGACGTGGCTTAAAACAATATCAAGATCCTTGTGTCACAACGTCGTCTAACAACTTTCAGCAACCAACGACACGTTTTAGCAACTTACCTAAAAATGTATTTGCAACATGGCCTGTGCCGCTAGCGCAAGAGCTTGAGGCCCGGCTGCATGATGACACTGCGGCCGGAAGAGCCACAGTAAAAGGTTGAGTCGAAGCGGGAAGCCAGTGAGCCTTTGCTGTGGTGAGATCAGGGGCACGGCCCAGTCTCATTGGAAGCCTGCCGCTGCGAGCCAGCTCTTAAGGAGAGCTGGGTCTTGTGCGCCGCGGTGTAATGGAGGTGTCGAGCGAGGCGAGTTCGGGGCCTTGCGAGTTTTGCTCGATATATTGGCCACCCTGTTGTTGTGGACTTAGGAGTGAGGTTTGGCGGATTGCTGGGAGACTAATAACTTAGATCGTACAGATCCGCATTGTTTACCTTCGCAAGGACGGAGCATCGGAATTTATCGCCGTTTGCCTCAGGATTAAATGCGGCCAACTTCCCGATGGGAGGAATTGTAGGCACAGCCGAAAGGTAAAAGGAAGCCGGGGGAAAATTTGGAAGTGATGCCGGTAGAGGCGAGGTTAAGCCTCGGAGTCGTGGGGAGCGTGTATCTGACGCGCTCCTCCCGAACCTTGTTAATAAAACATCATTTAAATACTAATAAAGTGGGGGAATATATGCTTTGATCAGTGATTTATGATAAACGTGACTCAATATAACATTACGACTACAGTAAAAAAGCTTTACTGTTCTAAAAACAGATTTAAACCCCAAACACACGTGATCGTTGTCATGCAGTCAATCTGGCCAATCGTGAAATGGCTGTGTAGTCATCAGTGCTCCTGCAGCCACTCAGGAGAAACTGCGGCAGCTGAGTCAAGCCCTGTTCACATCGACAGCGACACACAGCGACAGAGCGACATAATCCCATTCATTTTCAATGGAGAGCTGACGACTTCCGGCAAAACGAGCTACGGAATATATGCATATCAAATGATGCGAGTCAAGTGACAAAAGTTCAGAATTCTACAACTTTATGCAAATAAACAGCGAATTTCGCAAGCGACAACCAATGGAAGTGAAGTCAGTGGAGAGCACGTAATTCATCTGCTGTAGGGGAGTGTTACAGGGGTAACTAGGCAACCAGTAGTGGGAACGCCCACTAGCAACCTCAATTGCCAGCCACAAGCGACAAGCAATGAAAAAGTCGCTGGCGGTGTGAACAGGGCTTCAGCCGGCTACTCTCAAAACCCTCTCGTGGTGCTTTGATGCCATACGTGACAGGTGACGTGGCGTCGGAATGTTCGATCCCCCAGATCTTACTTTATAAATAAATTTTAATTCGGACTTATTCAGTTACATTTTAGATACCTAGTCATACAAGTAATATGAAGAATACATCATTATTTCAGGAAATTTAAATATTTGTCATATGCAATTCATATGTGTACAGTATTGTTCTATTCATACTGGTATTAAATTGCACAGTTTAATAGGTAAATTAATTTATCAGAGACAGAAATTCAACAAACAAACACACACACAGTTAGGCTTTTATTTGTGCACGTAAATTGAATCAATCTGTGGAATATGTGGTAGATGCCTAGTCTCAGCCTCAGACGTCACGCCCACGGAGCGTTGGCTAAACGTTTGATGCATATGGCACACAAAAGTGGAAACACTTCAGGAGTTTCGAAGTCATCATCGGATTGGTTGAATTATACAGGATTTCTGGGAGACGTGTGTCGTGTTCTTTAACGTTTTGCCTGGAAACAAAGACGCCGTGCCGCCAAACCTTCTCACCAAAGAAGAAAGCCATCTTGTTTACAACTTTGATGATGAGCGCATATCAGGATCAACTAAACGCTGGATTTTCAAAAGTATGTGAAAAAAATAAAGTTTGTGGCATAGAATCTTTAAAAGCATCCGAGAGTTTTACACACCAATCTGTTATTATAGTGACATTTCCACGCCCCGAAACTTCACGATGACCGAAACGAACTGTGATTGGTTGTTTGACATGTCGGTCAAACGGTCTCATGGACAGGCCTTGGCCAATGAAAGCTGCAATGGATTGCAGACCTTCAGCGGTCAGTCTGAAGGTCTGGCTACGCGAGACTAGTAGATGCCTAGTCCTACAGAGCGTCTTTCACAGGCTTTTGGCTGCTATATTTTTTTATTAACCACCAGAAGGCGCTGTTTTCAACACTCTCGAAGCTTTGAGTTTTTTTCCCTAAACAGTCAGAGAAAAGCCTCAGTGCTTCACGAGGCTTCATTTGCCCATCACTAGCTACGGTTAGATAGGGGTTAAGAAGGGATACAGCCGTGACTACTGGGCATGCGCACATACATATAGCATAATTTTTATCACACTGTACAACAATTACTATTTTTGCATTATTGTAAGGGGTAGGTTTAGGGTCGGGGTAGGAGATGATGTTAATAAAACACAAAATAATAGGTAGAAAATTAAATTTCATTGTTAGTTTCCAGTCGGAGCTGTATCCGTTCTAGCCACAATACAGCTACAGCCACTTATAGCTTTCAGATAATTTATTATTGCATAATATACTTTAAACTGTGCTGAGGCATTCTTTAGTACATTTACATTAAGTTATTTTACACATGCTTTTATCCAAAGCAACTTACAATTGGGGAATACATAAAGCGATTCTTCTTAAAGGGGCAAACAGACCAAGAAAGTGCTTGTAATACCAAGCTTTAGGCATTGTTCAAATAAGTACAAGCTAGAAAGGGAAGGAATAAATAAAGAGAAAGATAAAAAAAAACTTTTTTTTTTAAAGATGAAGTCAAGGAGCGTTGAAAGAGATGAGTTTTCAGTTGTCGTTTGAAAATTGTCAGGGATTCCACATTGCGGATAGGGGTGGGAAGATCATTCCACCAGCCAGGAATGGTGAACGAGAATGTTCTGGAAAGTGATTTTGAGCCTCTCTGTGATGGTACCACAAGGCATCGCTCATTAGCGGATCTCAGACTTCTGGAGGGGATGTAGATTCAGCCTGTGGCTGCTCCATATGCAAGCATCAATGTCTTGAACTTGATGTGAGCCGCAACCAGTAGCCAGTGCAAGGAGATAAAGAGAGGTGTAACATGGGCTCTTTTGGGCTCGTTGAAGACCAGTCATGCTGCTGCATTCTGGATTATTTGTAGAGGTTTGTTTGTCCATGATGGAAGTCCAGCCAGAAGAGCATTGCAGTAGTCCAGCCTAGATATGACAAGGGCCTGGACAAGAAGTTGTGCAGCATGCTGTGTTAGAAAGGGCCTGTGCCCGGTTGCATAAAGCACCTTAAGTTTTTCCCTTAAGTATGAGCCTTAAGGCGTGATTTCCCCTTATCTAAGGGAATGACTTAAGGGTGTTGCTAATAATCCCTTAAACGCAAAGGGAAACTGTTAAGTATTTCATGACAGCGAAATCAAATGTTGCCATGGTCACGTTATTTGTTAATGCAGATAGCGGTGTAAGTTTTCGCAGAAATCAATATAACATGGATAAGGAAAACAAAAAAGAAAAGCAAATATGAAAGAGAATGACAAGATGAGATGGAAACTCAAATTGATAATTCACTCAAAACTGAAAATTCATTTACTCACCCGTGTCAATTCAAACCCATAAGACTTTTATTAATTTTTGGATGACAAATAAAGATCTCTCATCAACTTTGTCCATGAAGAGGTTTTCAGAGAATAATGTGAATAAATATATATATATATATATTAGGGCTGTCAAACGATTAATTTTTTTAATCGCAATTAATCGCTGAAGCTTCTTAGTTAACTGCGATTAATCGCGGTTTGAATTGCACGTGTAAAATTCTGTTTATTTTGCATATCAAGGCAGTTCTAAGCCCATAATGTAGAATATCTTACCAGCGTTTTCATTGGGAATCAAAAGAACACAAAATTTCCTTTTTGAACTTTTTTTTATTAAAAAAAAAAAGTGCAATGTAGACCAACTTCCAAATATTAGGAGGAATAAAGTAACGCAGTGCTTACTTTGAGAGATTACATTTATCAGGCCACTCTCTTAAGCTACTTCAAAAATAAACAATAACATTATTAGCAAAACAATTCCTAGCTGGAAATAACAGCAATCAAGTAATATGTAAAACTGGTAGGAAAATTTCTAACTCGCTTATGACAAACAGAACAGTCTAAAACATTGACGGCCACAGCGGGATATTTGTAACATTTTTTCTAGTTTTAAATGAAGAATGTCATCCTTGTAATTAACCTGTGCTGAACATGGATGAAAAAAAAGTCCAAATGACAGTAAGATTAAATTAAAAAATAGTGCATGATTGGATATGGGATTCAGAACTATCTGAGTTCTAAGTTGTCTCTCCTATTTCTTTTCTTTAACCCAATTGTAACACACCAGTCTGGTGACATTAGCAGTGGACAGTGCTGCTCTCTTTTTTTTGCAAAATGTGACCAGAGAGTGAAAACAGTCTTTCACACGGTACCGTTGTTGCAGGTGTAGCCAGATATTTTTGTGCTAGAGGTGCCAAGGTTGGGTAGGCCCTTGCGTGTCCAGACCACCATTCCAATGGACAGTCATCAATGGAGATGCTGGGCTCACCTCTGTACCGATCCACAGACGTGTCAGATGCTGGGTCTTCTTCATCATCTGAATCTGATGCAGCAGCTAACAGAAAGTGCATCTTCCTTTTTAGGTGGACCTGGCTCAGGTTCTCTACGAGGCTCAGGTTGCTGGGCACTCTCCTCTTTAATCAACCTTCCAGACTTCCTCCCTTTCAGATCTGGGAAGGCATTTCAGATCCTTAAATCTGGGGTCAAGCGCTGTTGCCACTTTCAACCACTGGAGATTGGTGCTTTGTTTTCGCTTTGATAGGTCAGATGTGAAGGCCGCTTTAAACCGGAGCACATAACCTGGATCATCGTCAGAACCAGTCATCAACCGGAACAAATGACACAGTGCAGGCAGGGACCGCGGAGCAGGATATGTACTGTTCTCCTCCCAAAAGCTCAGTCACATATCTGCCAAGAAACATAAAGCTCAATCAATTACCAGTTATAAAAAAAAAAATAAAAAAAAAAGGATGAAGTTAAGCTCCAGTGAAATAAAATTCTAAAAAACTCAATTTTTAGAGCATGTGTGTAGGCCTTCCTCCTCTTCATCTTACAGTGCTTTTCATATACATATAACCAATGTTTAAAGCTACAAAAAAGCAGCATCTAATTTTAGCAATAACTAAATGATTAAAGAGAGACTAATAATTCAGTCACATTTTAATTTTCAACAAAACAAATTCAAAATATTTACCTGCATGGTTCAAGGAGTGTTTCAAGCTTTTCGATCTTCTCCAGTTCTGCATTAGTCAGCATGGCTGGTGTGCCTCTTTGTTGATGGAGTTCAAGTGTAGCCTTGACAGCGTCCTTGGTTTCTCAGAAGCCGGGTGATCATGCTGAGAGTGGAGTTCCACCTTGTGGAAACATCTTGGACGAGGGGCTCCTGTGGCTGTCCCAACTCCTCTTGTTGTGCTCGCAATTCAGCTGCATTTGCTGGACTATGCTTAAAATGTCCAACCAATTTGCGGCATTTTGCCAAGACATTCTCAAGACCACTGTCACGGAGTGACATTGTGATCGATCTTTTGTAAACTGTGCGCAACGCACGGCATGTGCTCATATGGCAGGAGTCTTGCTGCTGCTGTCATATTACGGGCACTGTCGGTGCCAATTGTTGTCACCTTCCCCGCAATTTCCCACTGCTCTGCAACTTCAGAAAAAATTGTTCGGCACATTTTTCTGCAAAGTGCCCTTTCTTCTGAGTGTTTAACCGCTAAAGCAAACGAATGCAACTTCCAGTCAGCGTCTATGTGGTGTGCAGTAACTCCAAGATAATTCTGGTTGCTTACTGACGTCCAATGATCCCCGGTTAATGCCACAGCATTTGCATTTCGCAGGAGATTGATTTTAGATTGTTTCTCAGCTTCATTAAAGCTCCTCTATGCGAGCAACAATTGTTCCCCGCGATGGTAACGTGTAAGCCGGTTCAGAACTTGCCAACCTGATTACATCCCTGAGACCCGAATCTTCAACAATGTTGACTGGTCTGCAATCAGTTGCCACCCATCTGGCGATTGCTGTGGTTAACTTATTTTCATCCAAGGGTCTGCTGCGACGCCCGCACTCAGGAATAGTTCTTTGGCGGGGCTGCGGCTTGCTTGGCGGGGAGGCGTCAGGTGAAACACCGGGGTGTTTCGCCTGGAGGTGGTAACTTAGACTTGACGTGCTCCGATGGTAGCTGAACTCCTTGAAACAAATGCTGCATTGTACCTTAGTGTTGTCAACGGAACCGTCTGATTTTTTTTTAAAGTTAAACAGGTTGTTTAATAATCCGGTCGTACTTTTTCTATCCATCACCTTTTACCGCTTCACAAACCAAAGGGGCTGACTACGGGCTGGTCAAAGGGACAAAACGGCTTACCTGAAATGCGATAAAAAAAAAAAAAACGCGTTATGGATTGTTTTTAACTAATCGCGATTAATGCATTAACGCTGACAGCCCTAATATATATATATATATTTAAATGCCAAGAGACAAAATAGTCTATGCATGACGTTTTATTCGTATCCAAAACAATGTGAACATTAAAGCGCTAAACTCTCATGCAGTGTGTGTTTCATTGATACTCAAAGCGGGAGGGTGCTCTAGCGCTGAAAGTCCAAACCGTGTTCATAGAAGTAGCCTACTTTATAAGCTGAATAAAAAGCAGAAATGTAAACGCAATAAACTCACAATTGCAACAATATATTTATGTGCATTTTTCAAGTCATCTCCAGGTAATATCTAGGAAAATTCAGGAATAAAATATTATGGAATTTAAATTTGCTCTCAGGTGTGACGTTTGAGCTAATTATGTGCTGCCTGTATTTAATTTGATCAATGTTTATATGTGAATAAATGCGTAATTTAAATTTGTTTATCATATAAAGTGGCCAGTCATGACTTCTAGAAGACTTTAATGTAGGCTAACACTTAAGGTGACATTTTCCAACCCTTATGTTATCCTTAGGAAAATGACAGTTAAGGGGCTTTATGCAACACTAAATGGGTTTAAAGGGATATTTAAGAAAAATTCTAAGGGTTTATGATATTTCACCTAAAGAAACCTTTATGTAACATTTAGGGGATATTTTATGCAACGCCCTTAAGTGTAAGGGAAACTTAAGGGCGATCTTAAGGGAAAATTACACTTAAGGTGCTTTATGCAACCGGGCCCTGATCGTTCTGATGTTGTGCAATGCAAACCTGCAAGATCGAGCAGTCTTTGCAATGTGGTCTTTGAAGGTCACCTGGTCATCGAAGGTTACACCAAGATTTCTGACCGAAGTTGATGGGGAAATTGTAGAAGAACCTAGCTGGATGGTGAAATCATGTTGTAGAGTTGGAGTGGCCGGGAAGACAAGAAGCTCAGCCTTTGCCAGGGTGACATGTAGGTGATATTCTTTCATCCATGCAGAGATGTACGCCAGGCAGCCTGAGATCCGTGCAGCTACCGTTGGATCATCTGGTTGAAATGAGAGATAGAGCTGTGTGTCATCAGCATAGCAAAGGTAGGAGAAGCCATGTGCCTGTATAATGGGACCCAGTAAAGTTGTGTATATGGAGAAGAGGAGGGGTCCAAAAACTGATCCCTGAGGAACCCCAGTGACAAGTGCTTTGGATACTTTGGATTGGATACCTCCCCTCCCCAAGCCACCCTGAAAGACCTACCAGTGAGATAGGATTCAAACCAGCGAAGTGGAATCCCTGTGATGCCCAGTGATGAGAGGGCAGACAGGAGGATCTGATGACTGACAGTGTAAAAAGCAGCAGATAGATCCAGCAGAATAAGAACTGATGATTTGGAATCAGCTTTTGCAATCCGCAAGGCTTCCGTGACTGACAGTAGCGCATTCTCAGTTGAATGGCCACTCCTGAAACCTGACTGGTTAGTATCCAGTTTGTTGTTCTTTGAAAGAAACAATGATACCTGTTTGAAAACAACTTGTTCGGGTGTTTTTGCTATGAAAGGAAGGAGAGAGATAGGTCTGTAGTTATCTGTAAATAAAGTGTTTAGTGTAGGTTTTTTGAGCAGTGGGGTTACCCGAGCCTGCTTTAATGAACTGGGGAAGGTGCCTGTGAGATACTTCTGCCTTAGTGAGAGGACAGAAGGAGAAGATGGGAGTTTTAGCGGTGGGTGTGGTTGGTTTGAAGTCCTGTGTGTGCTGGGCTGAGAATTGACTACTGATTGTTCTGGTTTAGTCTGTGAAGAATGTGACGAAATCATCAGCTGTTATAGAAGTGGTGGGAGGTGGTGGAGGGGGACAGAGGAGAGAATTGAATGTTTTGAAGAGATTATGTGTGTCTGGAGTGTTGTTGATCTTGTTGTGGAAGTATGAAGATTTGGCAGTATGGACTTCAGCAGGGAAAGAGGAAAGCAAAGACTGATAAATACTCAGGTCTGATGGATCTTTTGATTTGTGCCATTTTCTCTCTGCTGCCTGGAGTTTGGCCCAATACTCACGAAGAACAGCAGATAACCAGGGGTTAGAAGGGGCAGCCCGTGCTGGGCTGGAGGAGAGTGGACAAATATCATCTAGAAGAGGTTAAAGTAGAGCATAAAGTGTCAGTTGCTGCATTCACATCCAGAGATGAGAAATGGGTAGGTGAGGGAAGAAAGGGGTATACTATGGAGGAAAGATGGGAGGGGGAAAGGGAGCGTAGGTTTCGTCTAAAAGAAACCAGCATATGGGGTTAGTGGCACACAGGTAGCAAAAAAGTAGTTTAAATGTAATAAAGAAATGGGAGATATGTAGGTGTTTTGCCAGCATGTTGTCTGCAATACAATTGCGTGTGAAAATTAAGTCAAGTTGGTTGCCTGATTTGTGCATGCTTGTAGTGGTAAGTCATTTGAGATTTGTGTGAATGGAAGTCTGAAGCATAAGGCTTGTCCAGATGAATGTTAAAGTCGCCAAAGACTAAAAGTGGACTGCCATTCTCCGGGAATGAGGACATCAGTCCATCCAGCTCCTCTAGGAAGGTGCCTAGGATTTGCCCAGGAGGGGGGTAAATTACCACAACCTGGAGTTTTATAGGAGCTGTTGTGTGATTGCATGAGACTTAAATGAGTTATAATTGTATAGGGGAGAGTGGGTTAAGTATTTCCAATTGTTAGAAATGAGCAGACCAGTGCCCCCACCCCGGCCAACCTGACGGGGGATGTGAGAGGAGGAGAAATTGTTAGAGAGAGCAGCTGGGGTTGCTGAGTCTTCTGGACGAATCCAGGTCTCAGTCAAGCCCAAGATGCTGAGTGTGGATTGTAAAGAAAAAGCAGAAATGAAGTCTGCTTTGTTGACAGCTGACTGACAATTCCAGAGCCCCACAGAGAAAGAAAGACGTGGAGTAGAGCAGCATTTTTCAACTCCAGTCCTTGCGTAGCTCTCTTCTAACGAGCTGATTATCTGAATCGGGTGTGTAAGTTAAGAGAAACATGGAAAATATGCAGACGGGGGGTGGGTGGGGGGACTAAGTTGAAAACCGCTGCAGTAGTGGATGTAGAGATAGGATGCAAGTTAGCAACATTTTAGAGTGTTGTCAAGAGACAACTGGAATGTTTTGGAAACCCATGATAGAGGTGGAAAAGAGAGGACCGAAAAGGACAGTGTGTAAAGGGAAGTTAAAAATAATACTTAAGTGTGTTGCCGGTTTCGTTGCTCGGTGAAGTCGCACAGCCGTCCGTCTCTTCTGTCGACTAATTGCTTCTCCAAAGTTATGACAGTGGGCAAGCAGTTTAAATAATCTAGTCACTGTGGCCGCCTCATTATCACAGCCAACAGCCTATAGCAGGACAATACAGTACATTTACATTTAATCATTTAGCAGACACTTTTATCCAAAGCGACTTACAAATGAGAACAGTAGAAACAATCAGATCAACAAGAGATAAACAACGGTATACAAGTGCTATGACAAGTCTCAGTTAGTCTAGTACAGAACACGTAGCCAGGTTTTTATTTATTTATTTATTTATTTATTTTTTATGAATCTGATAGACAAGAAAAATAAAAGGTAAGTACTAGTATTAGTTGGTTAAGTGCAAGCAAAAAAGATGAGTCTTTAGATGTTTTTGGAAAATGAGTAAAGACTCAGCTGTTCGAATTGAGATCGGGAGGTCATTCCACCAGCTGAGAGCAGTCCAGGAAAAAGTCCGTGAGAGTGATTTTGAACCTCTTTGGGATGGTACCACAAGGCGTCGTTCACTTGCAGAGCGCAAACTTCTGGAGGGTGCATAAGATTGAACTAATGAGCTTAGGTATGTTGGCGCCGTGCCAGTGGTCATCTTGTAGGCAAGCATCAGTACCTTGAATTTGATGCGATCGGCTACTGGTAGCCAGTGTAACCTGATGAGGAGAGGAGTAACATGAGCTGTTTTTGGCTCATTGAAGACAACCCTCACTGCTGCATTCTGGATCAGTTGTAGAGGCTTGATAGTACATGCAGGAAGGCCCACCAGGAGAGCATTACAATAGTCCAGTCTGGAGAGAACAAGAGCTTGGACAAGAAGTTGGGTGGCTTGCTCTGACAGGAAGGGTCTAATCTTCCTAATGTTGTATAAGGCAAATCTGCAGGACCGGGTCGTTGTAGCAATATGGTCTGTGAAGCTTAACTGATGATCCATCACAACTCCTAGGTTTCTGGCTGTCCTGGAAGGAGTTATGGTTGACGAACCCAGCTGTATAGAGAAGTTGTGAGTTGGAAACGATGGGTTAGCTGGAACCACCAGCAGTTCAGGCTTAGTAAGGTTGAGCTGAAGGTGATGGTCATTCATCCAGCTAGAAATGTCACTCAGACAGGCTGAAATGTGAGCAACTACCGTCGGGTCATCTGGTTGGAATGAGAAGTAGAGTTGAGTGTCATCAGCGTAGCAGTGATAAGAAAAGCCATGCTTCTGAATGACAGATCCTGATGACGTCATGTAGATGGAGAAGAGAAGTGGTCCAAGTACTGAGCCTTGAGGAACCCCAGTAGCAAGTTGTTGTGACTTAGAAACTTCACCCCTCCAAGACACCATGAAGGATCTATCTGAAAGGTAGGAGTTAAGCCAAAGGAGTACGGTTCCAGAGATGCCCATCTTTCTGAGGGTGGACAGGAGAATCTGGTGATTAACGGTGTCAAAAGCAGCAGACAGGTCCAGCAAAATGACTACTGAGGATTTTGAAGCTGCTCTTGCCAGTCGCAGGGCTTCAGTAACCGAGAGCAGGGCAGTCTCAGTTGAGTGGTTGCTTTTGAAGCCAGATTGGTTGCTGTCCAGGGGGTTGTTCTGTACAAGAAACATAGAGAGCTGGTTCAATACAGCTCGTTCAAGTGTCTTTGCAATGAATGGAAGAAGGGATACCGGTCTGTAGTTTTCTAGAAGTGCTGGATTTAGAGATGGTTTCTTCAGCAGTGGGCTTACCCGAGCCTGCTTAAATGCTGAGGGAAATGTTCCAGAGTGAAGAGAGGAGTTGATAATGTGAGTAAGTGAAGGTATAACTGAAGAAGAAACAGTACACACTTTAGTGCAGGAAGGGAGCAATGCAAATAACACAGGCTCCTTCTTAGCCAAGGGCAATTATTATAATTACCAGTAAGTGCAATAAAAAATTAAAACTCCAGCAAAAATTCAAAGTAGAAATATGTAGAAAACAAAATATTATTTCCTAGAAGCAAGTAATAATTTAAACAATATATCTATACAAAAGTATTACGCAAAACTCTCACGCACAGCTGTCCGTCTCTTCTGTTGACTAATCGCTTCTTCTACTGGGCCTACTGTAGGCCTACTGTCTTAAGTGTCACATTTTCTGTAAGAAAATACAGAATTTCTGTATTAGTTGAATTCGTTCTCTTTCATATGCTACACAATATAATAGCACATGTCCCACAGTCTCTGGTTAATTCCAGTTACCTGAGTAGTGAATGATTAAGAGCTTTATGACCAATAAGAAGCCTTGATATTATTGTGTCCTCCTTCCTACTTCCAAAGCTTTTCCTTCCATTTCCAACGTTTTTGAATGTTGTATAGATGATGTCCTCTAACCTCCCCATCCCACATCTCTTGCTATTTCCTAATCATAATGAGTAATCATAATATCTGAACATTATTTGTAGAATATCATATATGTCTTGTCTAGATGTAGAATTACCACTTAATAAACTTTTCAAAACAGAATATGAGTCTGAGCAAATGATTGTTCTAAATGGCTATATTTCCTCCATCTAATGAAGAGAAGTGAAACATGGTTACTTGTCTTGTTAGCAATTCTTGTTTTAAAATGGGGAATGCAAACTGAAGCTACTGTATCCACAGCGCTTTCCCTCACTTTCACCTGCAAAGGTCCAAAGTATCGATATCAGATTGAAAAGAAAATAAGTGGTAGGCCTCTCACCTTTCCCTGTTTGCTGTGACCTTTTTCACAGTCCCGTCTGGCTTCGATTTGTAATGTAAAAGAATTTCTTCCTGCATTATTATCAATGGGGATATAGCAGGGGTGACACTAGGCCCTTTTTATGGGGGCCTCAATAGATTAAGCATAAACATGTAAGAAGCATGTAATGTTACATAAATCTTTTATTGACATTTGCTTTTGAACATTATTGTAAAAATGCAGGTTATAGAAAAGACGTGTGTGGTTTCTATAGCAACAGACTGTAAATATATTGCTTTGAATCTGTCTTTTTTTAACATTGAGTCTTATATTCAGAGCATATTTATATTTACATTTGCAGAATACAACAACACCCCAAAAATGCTTTATATATGTCTTCTCAGTGGCTTTCTGTGCTCCTGATGACAACAGCAGGTCAGATCAGTTTCATCCAGAAAGAAAATAATCTGTTCACTTTCAGTTTTACAGCACAAGACCAGCCGAAATCCACCAGGACCCAAACCTAAAAATAATTCACTGAACTGAGTGAAGCTCACAAAAAAAAAAAAAAACTGTCCAAAAAAAAGTATATAATTACATAAATATAATTCATACATTTTTATCACTTTCATAATGGTTAATCACATAAATAACCTCCTAATTTGCAAAAAATAGTTATCAGAATTGTGAAACACGTCATGATAATATTTGTGGTGTGTAATTTTGTAAAAAAAAAAAAAAAAAAAACAATAGACGAAAACATTTAACCATACATAAATTTTAAAAAAGATCTAGCTCACATTTCACCCCAAAAGCATTTTTAAATAAATAAACAGACAAATAATTAAAACAAAATAATAAAATATAATAATAATAATAATAATAATAATAATAATAATAATAATAATAATAATAATAATAAAATTAATTAAAATATTTAAATTGTGATCCTTACATCAGGGCAGTATTTGCTTTTCTGAATTTAATTTTACAAAAAATCAAAATGAAAAAAAAATCTAAATTATTAAAAAGTATTTCAATTGTAAACCATACACATAGTAGTACTGAATTAAATTGTATAAAATAGAATTTAAAAAATAAATAAAATTAAACGAAGAAACATTTTGTGTCTGGACTGACATTTTTTTCATTACTTATTTACTTCTTACTCTTTGGTGTAAAATGTGTGACCCAAACATTTGTTGTACTGAATTTAATTTAATAAAATAAAATAACAATAAATTAAGAAAGAATAATTGTATCGGGTACATGTTTTTCATTATTTGGTGACCCAGAAATTTGTTGTACTGTACCTAATTTCCCAAATATAATAATAAAAAAGAAAAAAAAAATGTGATGGAACAGAATGTTTCTCATTATTTATTTACTTATCACTCTTCGGGGTGAAATGTGTGACTAAACATGTCTTTTTTTTTTTTTTTTTGTGAGATTCACCAAAGCATCAGAGAGTTATTTATGCCCATCTCTATCTGTGAACAGCAGCATGTCACAAAATAACACAAGTGCCATAGATCTATATTTAAATAAGAAAAGCAGTGTGTTCAGTCGCAGCACATTCAGGCGAGCCACTCGCTCTTCTGTGTGTGTGTGTGTGTGAATGAATGTGGCAGTGAAGAAACTGAGGAAGTTCAGTATCCTGCGCCTAAAACTCACGCTTTCCCGAGCTGATCATTTACAAACCCACAATTCCCATTAAATCAGGAATCAGAACAGATGTCATCAGCTCAGATTTGACGTCAGATCCCGTGGGTTCATAGCTGCAGCTAAAGGCTTTTTATAAAACAATGGACAAGATTAAAATCTCCTCGTATTGCATTGCTCTCCCATAATAGTGCTTGGCACAGAAACCTGTGTTTGCAAACCACATTTCTTTACAGATATAAACGTATCTACATTCTTACACGATAATGTACAAAGAAAGATGTAAGTGCAAATACAGTATGCATGCATGAGCTTCAGCACTGCGAGCGAGTGAAGGGCAAAAACTCCACGAAACGAACATCTTCAAGAGCCTCGGCTCGGAGGAAATAATACTGTCGGCTCACAGGAACGATCACTGCATGTCACGGCAGAAGGAGCTCCAATATCAAACATCAAAGAAAATCACGAAGAAGACCCTCAGCGTGATCTAATAACAGGATTCAGTGTGAAGCCAGTACTTGGCTCTATATGACATCATCATCATGACCTTTGACACCGTGTGTTTGTTCCTTCACTCTCAGTTTATAAAGTAGGGCCGGGCGATATATATACTCTGTTTAGAAAATAGCATACATTTATAAAATAATAACACTGTGATGTTATTTCACCTTTAAGTTTCTGATTTCAACTTCAGTTGCGGTAAAAAGCAAGTAAGTTTGATTCATTTCCATAAATAAATTCATGTGCATGTTACATTTGCTCTTGTGTTTATAAAATATAGTAAACTGAAGCCAAGATAACTTTTAATTGGCCATTAAGTTTGTGATTTGAATTTCATTAGTAGTAAAACACAATTGAGTTTGATTCATTTCCATGAATCATTTCAAACTGTCTATATCGATGAATCGATTCAGATGATTCAGTGATTTGTTTGAGTAAGTTATATTTGTTTCATGTGTTTACAGAATAATGTATATTTAAAGACTAAAGCAATGTTGTGATTATTTTATTTTGGCCATTATGTTTCTGATTTGAACTTTGGTTGTTCAAACCATCGGTTTCAATGAATCGATTCAAATGATTCAATGATTCGTTTTCGTGTTATAGGCCTATTTGTTTTTGTGTTTACAAAATAACATAATATATATAAACTGAAACAACTATGTGATTATATTATTTGGCAATTAAGTTTCTGATTTAAATTTTATTAGTAGTAAAACGCACTTAATTTTGATTAATTTCCATTAATCATTTCAAACTATCGATGAATCGATTCAGATGATTCAGAGATTTGTTTGTGTATTATATTTGCTCTTGTGCTTACAAAATATTGTATATATTTAAAGACTGAAGCAATGTTGTGATGATTTTATTTTGGCCACTATGTTTCTGATTTGAACTTTGGTTGTTCAAACCATCGGTTTCAATGAATCGATTCAAATGATTCAATGATTCATTCGCGTGTTATATTTGTTTTTGTGTTTACAAAATATCATAATATTCATAAACTGATACAACAGTGTGATTCTATTATTTAGCCATCAAGTTTCTGATTTGAACTTCAGACCTAAAAAAGAAACAAGTCTGATTCGATTTCATGAATCAGTTCTATGAATCAATTCAAATGATTCAATTCTTTTTTGTGTGTTAATATAGCTGTTTATGTTTTTTATATATATCAGTTCTTGTGTTCACATGATTTTTACTGTATTTTCAATCTTGCATTATACATTTTTAATCAAATTGGTTGAAATTGACTAAAATAAATCAGCCTTTAAATCCAAATATATAAATATTAATATACACTAAACATGTTCAAAAGGCTGAAAAATTACATAATAAAATTATTATATTTTTTTTAAATTTAAATATAATTTTTGTATATATTATTTTATGATCATATCGCCCAGCCCTAACAATCTGCAGTATTAAATTCAAATATAAATATGGTCCAGAGTTGCTGGTAGAAGTTAAATAACATTGACAACTGCATTTCAACAAAACAATGCTGAAAAAGTTCACACTTTTCCCCCGGACAGGAAAAAGCTTTCATCAACCACCAGTCATTTTTTTTACATTAAGAAACAAGTGTTTTCTGGTGGTGTCCAGGCTCTGAGAGAGTCACTGATTCAGTCTGAATCTGTCCAGCAGGCGGCGCTCTTTCTCTGTGTCTCAGACTCGGGGCTCCAGTCTGTGCGAGAGCTCGAACAGCGTCTGCTGATTGTCGATGATGTGAAGGTAATGGATGCTGGAGCGCACCTCAGGACTGTCACACGGAGAAAGCTCGTTCCCTGAGAAGAGGACAAATCCATGCAGTTCATAGATTTAAAATAGCATTCAAACATACCTGCAAAACGTCTGCATAAAATATCTGCACAAATCAACCAACAACATTTCATTTGAAATCCCTGATATCAATACATACTATGCATTTGCATTAAGTTCACATTAAAGAATATTAACCATGTATTCATTTTGATCCAATGAATCATGACATATACAAGTTTGACCAAATTAGACAAATGATCTTTGTGCGAGTCTGACCTGTCTGATCCGTCTGGCAGTGGCGAATGAGTCGGACCGTATCAGCGATCATGTGCTGAGAACAGAGACAAACGTCAGTAACACTGATGACCTGACCGGTGATGAGTGACAGCTGTCAATCACTGATGATCCGATCTGACCGGTGATGAGTGACAGCTGTCAATCACTGATGATCCGATCTGACCGGTGATGAGTGACAGCTGTCAGTCACTGATGATCTGACCGGTGATGAGTGACAGCTGTCAGTCACTGATGATCTGACCGGTGATGAGTGACAGCTGTCAGTCACTGATGATCTGACCGGTGATGAGTGACAGCTGTAAATCAATGACGATCTGACCGGTGATGAGTGACAGCCGTCAGTCACTGATGATCTGACCGGTGATGAGTGACAGAGTCACTGATGATCTGACCGGTGATGAGTGACAGCTGTCAATCAATGATGATCTGACCGGTGATGAGTGACAGCCGTCAGTCACTGACTGACCGGTGATGAGTGACAGCTGTCAGTCACTGATGTGACCGGTGATGAGTGACAGCTGTCAGTCACTGATGAGACCGGTGATGAGTGACAGCTGTCAGTCACTGATGATCTGACCGGTGATGAGTGACAGCTGTCAGTCACTGATGATCTGACCGGTGATGAGTGACAGCTGTCAGTCACTGATGATCTGACCGGTGATGAGTGACAGCTGTCAGTCACTGATGATCTGACCGGTGATGAGTGACAGCCGTCAGTCACTGACGATCTGACCGGTGATGAGTGACAGCTGTCAGTCACTGATGATCTGACCGGTGATGAGTGACAGCCGTCAGTCACTGACGATCTGACCGGTGATGAGTGACAGCCGTCAGTCACTGATGATCTGACCGGTGATGAGTGACAGCTGTCAGTCACTGATGATCTGACCGGTGATGAGTGACAGCTGTCAGTCACTGATGATCTGACCGGTGATGAGTGACAGCCGTCAGTCACTGACGATCTGACCGGTGATGAGTGACAGCTGTCAGTCTGATGATCTGACGGTGATGAGTGACAGCTGTCAATCAATGATGATCTGACCGGTGATGAGTGACAGCCGTCAGTCACTGATGATCTGACCGGTGATGAGTGACAGCTGTCAGTCACTGATGATCTGACCGGTGATGAGTGACAGCTGTCAATCAATGATGATCTGACCGGTGATGAGTGACAGCTGTCAATCACTGACACACAGAACACTCACCAGCTTCTCAAAGTTCACCAGATTATCGTGAAATGTTTTGTTCCCCTCGTGGATGAAGGTGATATCTGAAAACCAACACAGATCACAACATTACAACACCAACAAACTAATCGCTGGCTATACAGTTAAAGCATTTGTGTCAGGTGACAGGAAGTGGACTTTAACCTTTTACTTTTACAATAATTTAATAATAAAACATAAAATAAAACAACAATTACACAGATTTATAATATATTAATATTATGTAATCAAACAAAAATATTACTATATTTGAATAATAATATATTAACTAAAATAATAAAAATAAAATCATTTTGTCAATATTATTTTAATAAACAGAATAATCAATAATCTGTCATAAAACCAGCATTATTACATTTTAATAAAATTAATTTTTATTTTAAATATATCAATATTAAAGAAATAAATAACAATAACCCATATCTGCCACAAAAAACAGTATCATTATATTTTAACAATGTGATATACACAAAAAAATGAAAATACAATATTTTATATTTTTAATATAAACAAACAACAACCAGAGACAGTGTGCAGATTTTTTCAAATTATTTTATATTTTTTATATATCAATATTATGATATTGAACATAAGAATAATCATTTTGTCATAAAAGCAGTATTGTTATATTTTAATAATAAAATATAAACTAAAATGATGAATAAATATCATTATGAATAACTATTACATTTTTAATATATACATATTTTAATAAACAATAATGATCAGAATCAGTCATATAAGCAGTATTATTATATTTTAATAATAACATAGAAACATGATAAAATAATAAAAGATGAATATTTTTGAAGGTGTGTGTTTACCTTTGAGCAGCAGAGGCATGAAGGGGATTTTGGGCGGCTTCATCTTCTTGAAAGCGTCTCTGTAGGCTTTGTGATTCATGGATGGATCCTGAGGAAGAAATCAGATCAATCTCTTTATGTTACTGATGTGACATGAAATCAGAATCAACTCTGTTTGTATTAGAGCGCTGTTTTATGTAGTCTTTACAGACAGGGTTTGACTTACAGTCAGCAGCTCCAGCTCAGAGAAGAGCTTCTTGAACTTTCCAGGAACTTTCTGCAGAAACGAGACAGAAACTGTGAGAGCTGGTGAGCACAGGCTATAAACCAGCATGAGTAGAGAGCGCTTTTACCTCCCAGGTCTGGTTGAGGCGGCTGACGGCGGCCGTGTTTAAGCCCATGATGATAGCAAATGAGGAGTTGAGGTTCCTCTGCGCTTTACAGCTGAAACACACACAGAGTAAATCATCATGAGCAGATATTAAACACACAGTGTGCTCAGATCGTCTCAGACGAGACGCCTACAGTCCCTTCACTGGACGTCTGTGGAGTTAAATCTGTGCTAAATACTCAAACACCTCCTCATTCAGCGTGTCTCTATAGAGCAGCTTTTAAATAAGTCTCCAGTCAGAAACTATTAGTACAATTAGAAACCATTTGACAGTCCTCAAAATTCATTTACAAGCATTCAGACTGCAAAACTACTTCACAAAAATAACCACTACAGTAATAATAAATAGAACAATTAGAAACCATTAGACAGTCTTCAGAATTCATTTACAAGATTAAATATGTAAATTATATATTATTGTCACAGGTATTAAATATAAATATATATATATATAGATTATATAAAGCATTTTTTATTATATAAAATAAAATATAAACTAAAATAAAATGTTTAATGTTTCAGTATTGTTTTATTAAACATATATGAATAACCACTATGTAGTATTATGTTTTAATAATAAACTAAAATTATAAAATATTTAATATTTTTAATATATCAATATTATTGTACTAAACAAAAACAATAAGTATCTGTTATAAAATGCATTATTAAAATGTAATAATAAATAAAAACTAAAATAATACTTTAATATATTCCAGTTAATATATAAAATATTCCAGTTGTTTTTTTTTCTTTATATCTGTGAAAGAGTTTGTATTTAACACTTTATTGTATGAGACCTAAGAATAACTCATATCTGTCATAAAAAACATATTCTATTGTAACAATGAAATAACAATAAAATTAATACATTTAATAAAACAATAAAAATTAAATATGTAATATTTTAATAAATCTATTTTTTTATATAAAACATGAATGATCAGTATCTGTCATAAAAAGCAGTGTTATGTTTTAATAATAAACTACAATCTAAAATAATAAAATATTTTATTATTTTATTAACAAAAACAATCAATATGCCTCATGAAATTCATTATCATTTAATAATAAAAAAAAATAAACCAGAATAATAATAAAAAAATATTTTGAATATATTTTATTAAAATATTTTTTATTCTTTATATATTATTATCATTTCATTAAACATAAGAATAATCAGTATCTGTCATCAAAAGCAGTATTGTCAGTATTGTTCTGATGTCTTGAACGCTGCGGGACAGACGTGAGTCGTGAGGTGAAGTGAGACTCACTGCGCGGCGATCTTGATGAACTTCTTGAGGAGCTGCACTCGTTTACTGAGCGATGGACAGAGCAGCACCTCAGACATCACCCACTGCTGAACCTCATTACAGCGCCGCAGCAGCAGCTCCAGCGCCACCGTGTGGCCACTGCTCGCCTGACCGCTGAACGTGTAGAAGATCAGCTCTTGCTGCCACACACACGGGAGAAAGATTGAGGTCAGTGTGATGCCTTTAAAGAAATTCATACTTTTATTCAGCAAGGCTGCATTAAACTGATCAAAAGTAACAGTAAAGACATTTATAATGTTACAAAGATTCCATTTCAAATAAATGATGTTCTTTTGAACATTCCATTCATCTGTGAATCCTGGAAAATAAAATGTATCACAGTTTCCGTAAAAATATGAAGCCTCACAACTGTTTTCAACATTGATAATAATCAGAAATGTTTCTTCAAATCAGCATATTAGAATGATTTCTGAAGATCATGTGACACTGAAGACTGGAGTAATGATGCTGAAAATACAGCTGCGCATCACAGAAATAAATTATATTTGAACAGATATTCAAATAGAAAACGGCATTTCTGAACTGTAATAATATTTACTGTTTTTACAAAAAAAATTTTGTTAAATAAATGCAGCTCCAGTGAGCGGAAGAAACATCTTTTAAGAGATTAAAAATAAATAAATCTTACAGACCCACAAAACTTTAACCAGTAGTATATA